>NC_069708.1:54014136-54314136 GCF_023699985.2 Odocoileus virginianus | reverse complement strand
TATATATGATGTTTGGTTTAAAAAATAGGGCTTCTTTTTTTTTTTTTTTTGGTAAGGTTATAGTGTAATGAAAATGAAAATTAAGGAGTAGTAGAGGAGTAATAGAGGACTTTAAAAGGAAATAAGAGGAAAAGAAAAATAGAAAATAGAAGAGAAAAAGGAATAAAGAAAAAAAAAACAAGAAAAAAAATTTTTCCTAATTAAAAGAATCGCAAAAATCTATGAAAATGAAAGTTAAGGAGTAATGGGGGAGTAATAGGGAATTGTAAAAGAAAATAAAAGAGAAAAAAGAAAAAAGAAAAAAAAAAATTTTTAGTAAAAATATATCTAGGAATTTCTCTGGAGCTGTTGCGGTCAGTGTGGGTTCAGTTCAGTTTCAGATAGCTCCTCTTTCCAGCTTACACTTCTCGATATCTACAGGCCCCTTCCGGTGTAGTCGGTGTTATCTACGGGGATTTTAATCTGTTGCACCGGTCCCTTCTGAAGCAGTTCCCTTTGTTTGTTTGGCTTCTGTTTGCTGGTCTCTTCAGTGCCTAATTTCCGCCCTGACACAGGCGGGCGGAGGTGGACTCTTACTCATATTGCCAGTTCCGTCGCGCTGCGGGGAGGGGCTGGTGCTGCTTTCCCCTCTATGCTGCTCAGGCTCCCGGCTGTTCTATATGGAGCGTGCTCTGCGCTGCGCGCGGTTCCAGTCCTCGGATGTTCCACAAAAGCACGGAACAAAAAGCTGCGCCTGCTTTTTGCACCTTCCCCGTCAAAGCAGCTCAGGCAGCCAGGAGCTTGACGGGTGCACTCTCCCTGGGTGTGGCCCACCTTCTGCCCTCCGCGTCCCCAGCCCAAGTCCCCGCCTGCGCTGGTCGGGTGCCTGCGCCCTGTGTCTCGCCGCGACCCTCCCAGCGGATGTTGACCATCCAGAAGCTCAGGAGGTCTTTGATTAGAAACTGGAGGCCTGTTTGGAGTACGGTAGGAGCTGTGGTCCTTGGGGCTGAGCCTGCCCCTTTCCCCTCCCCCCAGCCTCCAGTCTCTAGCGGGGCTGGGCCGGTCCGTAGCCTGCGAGCTCTTCTCTGGACTTGCTCGGTCCCTTTGTTCTGCGAACGGCCAGCAATGTGTTCGGGCCAGTTAATTTTCTCTCTCTCTTTTGCTGTCCCACAGTTTAAGTTGGTAACACAAAAGCTCCCTCCGATTGTCCTCAGGGCACTCAGGCCCGGTCCTTACCCTAAGCAATGCCGCCCACTCCTCTCCATTCCGCCCCCACTTGCTGGTGGCAGATGCGGGTGTCTGGGGTACTTTTCTGCTGGGAGTTGTTTTTAGGCACGTAATCTGTGGGTTTTATTTATTGTTCCCCTCCCAGTCAGGTTGCCCTCCAAGATCCAAAAACTCCCCCCAGACCCGCCAGTGCGAGGTGTTTGGAAACTTCCTCTATTAAGACTCCCTTCCCGGGACGGATCTCCGTCCTTAGCTCTTTTGTCTCTCTTTTTATCTTTTATCTTTTGTCCTACCTCCTTTCGAAGACAATGGGTTGCTTTTCTGGGCACCTGATGACCTCAGCTAGCAATCAGAAGTTGTTTTGTGAAGTTTGCTCTGCGTTCAGTTATTCTTTTGATGAGTTTGTAGGAGAGAAAGTGGTCTCCCCGTCCTATTCCTCCGCCTTCTTGGCTCCTCCCCCTGAATAACACTCTTGTGTGGGGCTTCCCAGGTGATGCTATCAGTAAAGAATCCACCTGCCAATGCAGGAGTTGCAAGGTTCAGTTCCTAGGTTGGGAAGATCCCCTGGCATAGGAAATAGCAACCCACCTCAGTATTCTTGCCTGGAAAATTCCATGGATAGAGGAGCCTGGTGGGCTATAGTCCATGGGGAAGCAAAGAGTCAGACAGGACTGAGTGACTGAACACACACTACTCTTCTGTGGTCATATGGCTGTTGAAATTATATGTACTCAGCAGTGAACATCTTGTACATATTATTGCTAATTTCCTTATGACAGTTTCTTAGGAGTAGAATTTTTAGGTCAATGGATATATACATTTTATATGACTCTTGCTTATCCTGTATTTCCATTCATCCAGAAGTGATGTTTACAGGACTTCCCTGGAGGTACAGTGGTTGAGACTCCACCCTTCCAAAGCAGGGGGCACGAGTTGGATTCCTGGTTGGGGAACTAAGATCCCACATGACCTGCGGCTTGGCCAAAAAATAAAGTATATAAAATAAAGTGTACAATCAGTGGTTAAAAAAAATAGATGCAATGTTTACGATCACCAGTGAGTTGTGAGAGTACCTAGTTCCACTACTCTAGTGAAACATTTAATTCAGTTTGGTTCAGTTCAGTCACTCAGTCGTGTCCAACTCTTCACGACCAACTCATGGACTTCAGCACACCAGGCTTCCCTGTCCATCACCAATTCCTGGAGCTCGCTGAAACTCATGCCCATCAAGTTGGTGATGCCATCCAATCATCTCATCCTCTGTCGTCTCCTTCTCCTTCTGCCTTCAATCTTTCCCAGCATGAGGGTCTTTCCCAATGAGTCAGTTCTTTGCATCAAGTGGCCAAGGCATTGGAATTTCAGCTTCAGCATCAGTCTTTCCAATGAATATTCAGGGTTGATTTCCTTTAGGATTGACTCGTTGGATCTCCTTGCAGTCCAAGGGACTCTCAAGCATCTTCTCCAACACCACAGTTCAAAAGCATCAATTCTTCAGTGCTCAGCTTTCTTTATAGTCCAACTCTCACATCCATACATGACTACTGGAAAAACCATAGCTTTGACTAGATGGACCTTGGTCAGCAAGGTAATCTCTCTGCTTTTTAATATGCTGTCTAGGTTGGTCATAGCTTTTCTTCTAAGGAGCAAGTGTCTTTTAATTTCATGGCTGCAGTCACTATCTGGAGTGATTTTGGATTTTCCCCCCCCCCAAAATAAAGTCTGTCACTGTTTCCATTGTTTCCCCATCTATTTTCCATGAAGTGATTGGACCAGATGACATGATCTTCGTTTCTTGAATGTTGACTTTTAAGCTAGCTTTTTCACTCTCCTCTTTCACTTTCATCAAGAGGCTCTTCAATTCCTCTTCCCTTTCTGCCATAAGGGTGGTGTTATCAGTGTATCTCAGGTTATTGATATTTCTCCCGGCAATCTTGATTCCAGCTTGAATTTCATCCAGTCTGGCATTTCACATGATGTACTCTGCATATAAGTTAAATAAGCAGGGTGACAATATACAGCCTTGATGTACTCCTTTTCCTATTTGGAACCAGTCTGTTGTTCCATGTCCAGTTCTAACTGTTGCTTCCTGACCTGCATACAGGTTTCTCAAGAGGCAGGTCAGGTGGTCTGGTATTCCCATCTCTTTCAGAATTTTCCACAGTTTATTGTGATCCACACAGTCAAAGGCTTTGGCATAGTCAATAAAGCAGAAATAGATGTTTTCCTGGAACTTTCTTGCTTTTTCGATGATCCAGCAGATGTTGGCAATTTGATCTCTGGTTCCTCTGCCTTCTCTAAAAGTAGCTGGTGCACTGGGAAGACCCAGAGGGATCGGGTGGAGAGAGAGGTGGGAGGGGGGACCGGGATGGGGAATACATGTAAATCCATGGTTAATTCATTTCAATGTATGACAAAAACCACTGCAATGTTGTAAAGTAATTAGCCTCCAACTAATAAAAATAAATGAAAAAAAAACACTTAAAAAAAAAGTAGCTTGAACATCTGGAAGCTCACGATTTACGTATTGCTGAAGCCTCACTTGGAGAATTTTAAGCATTACTTTACTAGCGTGTTAGATGAGTGCAATTGTGCGGTAGTTTGATCATTCTTTGGCATTGCCTTTCTTTGGGGATTGGAATGAAAACTGATCTTTTCCAGTCCTGTGGCCACTGCTGAGTTTTCCAAATTTGCTGGCATATTGAGTGCAGCACTTTCACAGCATTGTCTTTCATGATTTGAAATAGTTCAGCTGGAATTCCATCACCTCCACTAGCTTTGTTCATAGTGATGCTTCCTAAGGCCCACTTGACGTCACACTCCAGGATGTCTGGCTCTAGGTGAGTGATCACACCATCATGATTATCTGGGTCATGAAGATCTTTTTTGTACAGTTCTTCAGTGTATTCTTGCTACTTCTTAATATCTTCTGCTTTTGTTAGGTCCCTACAATTTCTGTCCTTTATTGAGCCCATCTTTACATAAAATGTTCCCTTGGTATCTCTAATTTTCTTGAAGAGAGCTTGTCTTTCCCATTCTATTGTGTTCCTATATATCTTTATATTGATCACTGAGGAAGACTTTCTTATCTCTCCTCCTATTCTTTGGAACTCTGCATTCAAATGTGTATATCTTTCCTTTTCCCCTTTGCTTTTTGCTTCCCTTCTTTTCACAGCTATTTGTAAGGGCTCCTCAGACAGCCATTTTGATTTTTGCATTTCTTTTCCATGGGGATGATCTTGATCCCTGTCTCTGTACAATGTCACAAACCTCCATCCATAGTTCATTAGGCGCTCTATCAGATCTAGTCCCTTAAATCTATTTTCTCACTTCCACTGTATGGTCATAAGGGATTTGATTTAGGTCATACCTGAATGGTCTAGCTATTTTCTCCACTTTCTTCAATTTCAGTCTGAATTTGGCAATAAGGAGTTCATGATCTGAGCCACAGTCAGCTCCTGGTCTTGTTTTTGCTGACTGTATAGAGCTTCTCCATCTTTGGCTGCAAAAAATATAATCAATCTGATTTCGGTGTTGACCATCTGGTGATGTCCATGTGTAGAGTCTTCTCTTGTGTTGTTGGAAGAGGGTGTTTGCTATGACCAGTGCATTCTCTTGGCAGAACTGTATTAGCCTTTGCCCTGCTTCATTCTGTACTCCAAGTCCAAATTTGCCTGTTACTCCAGGTGTTTCTTGACTTCCTACTTTTGCATTCCAGTCCCCTATAATGAAGAGGACATCTTTTTTGGGTGTTAGTTTTAGAAGGTCTTGTACGTCTTCACAAAACTGTTCAACTTCAGCTTATTCAGCCTTACTGGTCAGGGCATAGACTTGGATTACTGTGATATTGAATGGTTTGCCTTGGAAACGAACAGAGGTCATTCTGTCATTTTTGAGATTGCATCCAAGTACTGCATTTTGGACTCTTTTGTTGACTATGATGGCTACTCCATTTCTTCTAAGGGATTCCTGCCTACAGTAGTAGACATAATGTTCATCTTAGTTAAATTCACCCATTCCAGTCCATCTTAGTTCGCTGATTCCTAGAATGCTGATGTTCACTCTTGTCATCTCCTGTTTGACCACTTCTAATTTGCCTTGATTCGTGGACCTAACATTCCAGGTTCCTATGCAATATTGCTCTTTACAGCATCAAATCTTGTTTCTGTCACCAGTTCCATCCACGACTGGGTGTTGTTTTTGCTTTGGGTCCATCCCTTCATTCTTTCTGGAGTTATTTCTCCACTGATCTCCAGTAGCATATTGGGCACCTACTGACCTGGGGAGTTCATCTTTCAGTGTCCTATCTGGAGCAGCCATGAAGAGATACCCCACATCCAAGGTAAGAGAAAACCAAGTAAGAGGTAGGCACTGAGAGAGGGCATCAGAGGGCAGACAGACTGAAAGAACAATCACAGACAACTAGCCAATCTGATCACATGGACCACAGCCTTGTCTAATGCAATGAAACTAAGCCATGCCATGTGGGGCCACCCAAGATGGTTGGTCATGGTGGAGAGGTCTGACAGAATGTGGTCCACTGGAGAAAGGAATGGCAAACCACTTCAGTATTCTTGCCTTGAGAATCCCATGAACAGTATGAGCAGTATTTAGATAGTAAATCAGTTTTTTTCTTTCGATTTTCTGTCCTTGGGGTTATGCTTATTTGCTCCATACTAAGATTATATAACATGCACATATATTTTTTACTGGTTTGAAACTAGTTTTCTTTATATTTTAATCTTTAATCCATCTGGTATTTATTTTGGTAGTGGCATGAGATAGAGATTCAACAGATTTTTTTAAAAAGAGGAAATCTCTTTCTAGAGGAGAAGAAGAAATATCTCTTAGAAAAATTGGGAACTCTTTCACTAGAAACCCCAAACACTGTTTTTGGAAGAAGAATGGTTTTTGGATGAGTTTCAGGCATTTGAGATGTTCCAAAACCAATTAAGTTTACTTATTTTAAGAACAGAATTATTGTATATGTTTATTTTTAAATCACTCCCCCATTCCAAAGTTGATATTACCAAACCACTTCTACCTCTAAACAGCTACTACTTATTATTACATTATTATATTTTATATAATATATTATTACTATATTATATGATTCATTTTATATATTATATATAATATATATATTATATTATTACATTATTACATTATTATTACAGCCTCATTATTCCATCAAGAGAAACTCTACAAAAATGACTTTTTGTGTATGGAAGTGTTTATGTCACCTTTTGCTCTTTTATCTCGTATCCATTTGAGGCATGCATTTATGAATAGAATTTTGTTTCTGGCTTTAAATGTTTCTCCCTCACTTCTCTTTATTCTTTGTCTTGTAAATATAGAGGTCTCATTGTTTTATTTACTTCACAAACACTTAAAAATATTTACTATGTACTAGGCACCACTTTAAGTGCTTTAAAAATATTAACTCATTTACTTCTTTTATAAAAAAATATTAGTGCTAAACTTTTATTATAGGTTTCTCTAAAAGGCCCTTGGAAAGTACAGAGAATATGATTATACTAGGCAATTAATAGAATCCTCTTAATAGTGGGGCTAAGTAGCCAAGACTATGTATAGAAATCTTTTTTTTTTATAGGTTACAGGTGTACAATATAGCAATTCACAATTTTTAAAGGTTATACTCCATTTATTAGGTCATTTATTTCTCATAACAGCCCTATGATATAGGTGAAGCTATTATCCTCATTTTACATATGAGGAAACTGAGGAACACTGAGAAGTTCAGTGACTTGTTCAAAGATACACAGGTAGCGAGTCACCATCATATTCTGTTACCTTAAATGACAGAGTAGAGAAGGATTATTTTTTGGCATGGAAAGTTCTCTGTAGGGCAGAAACGAATGCCACCAAAGGAAGAAGAAACTGAAGTCTAAACTCACGAGCATCATTATTCCATCTTAAAACATGAATCATGTGGTTTAGAGTCTGTTGCCCTGACATAAACCCTTTTGCTCAGACGCTCAGTCTTGTCTGACTCTTTGTGACCCCATGGATTGTAGCCCACCAGGCTTCTCTGTCCCTGGGATTCTTCCAGCAAGAATACTCAAGTGGGGTGCCATTTCCTCCTCCTGGGGATCTTCCCGACCCAGGGATGGAGCCAGCATCTCCTGCATTAGCAGGCAGATTCTTTACCACTAGGCCCACCTGGGAAGTCCTATAAACCCTTTTAGTTATTTTTTTTTAAGTTGAAGTATAGTTGATTTACAATGTTGTGTTAGTTTCAGGTACACAGCATAGTGATTCATTTATACATATATATTTATTTATATTATATACATGTTTATATATATATAAACATATCCTGGGGCTTCCCAGGTAGCACTAATGGTAAAGGATCCACCTGCAATTCAGGAGATGCAGCAGGAGCCCTGGATTCTATCCCTGGGTTAGAAAGATCCCCTGGAGAAGGAAATGGCAACCTGCTCCTGTATCTTTGCCCAAAAGATTCCATGGACAGAGGAGCCTGGAAGGCTACAGTCCACAGGGCCGCAAAGAGTCGGACACAACTGAGTGACCGAGCACACAAGAATATATACATTCTTATGTATGTATGTATATTCGTTTTCAGATTCGTTTCTATTATAGGTTATTATGAGATATTGAACAGAATTCCCTGTGCAGTAGGTCCTTGTTGGTTATCTATTTTAGACACAGAAGTGTGTATATTTTAATCCCAAACTAGTAATTTATCCCTCCCCTCCTTTCCCCTTTGGTAACCATAAATCTGCTTTTCTATGACTGTGACTCCTGTTTTGTAAATAAGTTCATTTGCGCACCTTTTTTTGAGATTCCACATAGAAGCAATATCATATGCTATTTCTTTTTCTGTGTCTGGCTTACTTCACTCAGTAGGACGATCTCTGGGTCCATCTATGTTGCTGCAAATGACACTATTTTGTTCTTTTTTTATGGCTAGTATTCCATTGCATATATGTATCACATATTCGTTATCCATTCCCCTGTTGATGGATATTTAGGTTTCTTCCACATCCGGCTATTATAATAGTGCTACAAGGAACATTCGGGCACATGTATCTTTTTTACTTTAGTTATCTTTTTATCTCTATTTTAACTGTTCTATCAGTGTCCATGTACTTATTTCCTTGGATTGTATATGTGCTTTTATTGTAAGCCATATAGAACCTCTTTAGATGTAGGTAGGGTATAAATTAGACTTAAAAATCCGAAATGTACTCAAAACATCACAACTGAACTAATCTTAAAACAAAAGAAATCAATTTGTAACCTTAAAACAAAGGAAAGTAATTTGTACAATTGTTCATGTGAGTTCTGTGATAACCATCAAAAACTGGAAACAATTAATTAGTCAGTAAGAGGTAAATGGTTGAAAAAAATCATGTATGTCAATGATATGGAATGCCTTAGGACTATTAAAAATGACAAACATGGTGACTATATTGATATATGAGCATTTGTATCTGAAGTAATATTAAATGAAAAAGACAAGATAAAAATACAGGTATATACTTATAAATATGTGATAATATCTGAATTTATATGACATTGGGGATATATATGGATTGATATCTGTAGTTAAATGTAGTATTTAAAAAATAATTATTTATTTTTATTTATTTATTTGGCTGATTCAGGTCTTAGATGCAGCATGTAGAATCTTTTAGTTTTGGTATGCAGGGTCTTTTTTTTTTTTTTTTTCATTTCAGCATGCACAAACTTTAGTTGTGGCATGTGGGATCTATTCCCTGACCAGGGTCGAACTTGGGCGCCCTGAATTCGGAGTGTGGAGTCTTAGCCACTGGACCACCAGTTGTCGTTCAGTTGCTCATTCATGTCTGACTCTTTTCGACCCCATGGACTGCAACATGTCAGGCTTCTCTGTCCTTCACCATCTCCCGGAGTTTGCTCAAAGAGTCCATTGAATTGGTGATGCAATCCAACCATCTCATCCTTTGTCGTCCCCTTCTCTTCCTGCCTTCAATCTTTCCCAGCATCAGGGTCTTTTCAAATGAGTCAGCTCTTCGCATCAGGTGGCCAAAGTATTGGAGTTTCAGCTTCAACATCAGTCCTTTCAATGAACACCCAGGACTGATCTCCTTTAGGATGGACTGTTGGATCTCCTGGCAGTCCAAGGGACTGCTCAAGAGTCTTCTCCAACACCACAGTTCAAAAGCATCAATTCTTCGGTGCTCAGGTTTCTTTATAGTCCAACTCTCACATCCATACATGACTATTGGAAAAATGATAGCCTTGTCTAGATGGACCTTTGTTGACAAAGTAATGTCTCTTCTTTTCAATATGCTGTCTAGGTCGGTCGTAACTTTCCTTCCAAGGAGTAAGCATCTTTTAATTTCAGGGCTGCAATCACCATCTGCAGTGGTTTTGGAGCCCAGAAAAATAAAATCAGCCACTGTTTCCACTGTTTCTCCATCTATTTGCCATGAAGTGATGGGACCAGATGCCATGATCTTAGTTTTCTGAATGTTGAGCTTTAAGCCAACTTTTTCACTCTCCTCTTTCACTTTCATCAGGAGGCTTTTTAGTTCCTCTTCACTTTCTGCCATAAGGGTGGTGTCATCTGCATATCTGAGGTTATTGATATTTCTCCCGGCAATCTTGATTCCAGCTTGTGCTTCTTCCAGCCCAGTGTTTCTCATGATGTACTCTGCATATAAGTTAAATAAACAGGATGATAATATACAGCCTTGCTATACTCCTTTTCCTATTTGGAACCAGTCTGTTGTTCCACGTCCAGTTCTAACTGTTGCTTCCTGACCTGCATACAGGTTTCTCAAGAGGCAGGTCAGGTGGTATGGTATTCCCATCTCTTTCAGAATTTTCCACAGTTTATTGTGATCCACACAGTCAAAGGCTTTGGCATAGTCAATAAAGCAGAAATAGATGTTTTTCTGGAACTCTCTTGCTTTTTTGATGATCCATTGGATGTTGACAATTTGTACAAGAGAGTATTAAGTGCTAAATGGTGTAACAGAGATGGTAAGTGATGCAAGAATCCAGAGGAGGGGGAGGGGAAGGAGGCCAGAGAGAGGAAAGGCTTCTTGGAGTTACTGTTTTGAGCTGGGCTTTTCAGGATGGGGAAGATCTGGCTGGGAGGAGGCAAAGAGTAAATGAGAGGTGCTTATCACAATGCCCAAGGACTAATTAAAGATTCTTTTAAGTACTTGACACTCAAAGAATGTCAGGACTCGATTTACAAAAAGTTCTGCTTACACGTGCAAACATTTTGGATCGTACTGGACTGGGACAGGAAGATCTGGGGTCTTGCTTCATCCTCCCACTAAGTTTTTGTGTTCATGTGTTCAAATTTCCTTCTATTTTTTAGGCTTCTGTTTCCTCACTATAAAGTGAGAGGGCTGAACTTAATAACTTCTAAGATCCATTCCTACTCTGAAGACAGCCATGTCCATTGCTAATGTCTCTGGGCCTGGCACTGTATACTTATCAATTCACTTAACAACCCTTGTGATGGAATACTTTTGTATCACCTGTTTTACAGAGGAGGGTACAAAGGTTCAGGAAGGTTATGTAAAATATTCAAGGTTTGTCACACAAGAGGGTCATGGACCTGTATCACTAGTACCATGTGATAAAGTTTCTTTATGGAGGAGATTTACAAAGAAGTAGCAGAATGCATGTGGTCCGCTGAACTCTCATCATGCCACATCACAGACCAGCCATAGATATTCTACATGCATATGTGTTCTGTGTGGCCAAGGTTCCTGCATGGTTGGGCTCTGTCTGGGCCAGTACACTGGAATTGGGATAGAGAGCAGTCCAAGTGTGAGAGTGAGTCCTATCCCCAATTCAGATTACATTTATAGGTTAACCTAAGAGGAGCTGGACTTCCCTGGTGGCTCACATGGTAAAGAATCCACATGCAATGCAGGAGACCCAGGTTCAATCATGGGTGGGGAAGATCCCCTGGAGGAGGAAATGGCACCCCACTCCAGTATCCTTGCCTGGAGAATCCCACGGACAGAGGAGACTGGTGGGCTACAAGAGTCAGACATGACTTAGTGACTAAACCACCACCAAGAGGAGTTAGGGGCCACCTAGTTTTTAAGTGACAAGCAATATGTCAAAGGATCTCTCAGCCCTGGGGCCATACCAGGAACAGGCATCTAGGGCATCAGGGTCTACATACTGAAGTTGATAGGAACAGACTTGCATACCCAGAATGGTGACATTAGCTGAAAACCTAATCTCTTTGCAGTCAAGTTCAGTGCAGCTGAGCTGACTCTTGGTCATATTACCAAAAAGTGGAGGAAATGAACCACAAGTGTCACCTGGATATGTCTCCTATCTAGGACAGCCAGCAGAGTTGGGATCAAACACAGGCAGTGTGGTGCCAGAGCCCTAACTCTTAACCAATGAACCATGCACTGTCAATTCTTATGTGAGGTGCCCACTCACTTCAGTCATGTGTGACTCTTTGTGACGTTATGGACTGTAGCCTGCCAAGCTCCTCAGTTCAAGGGATTCTCCAGGAAAGAATACTGCAGTGGACTGCCATACCCTCCTACAGGGGATCGCCCCTATCTAAGGGTCGAACCCGGGTCTCCTGAATTTCCTGCATGGCAGGCGGATTCTTTTACTGCTGAGCCACCGGAGAAGCCCTGTCAATTCCTATACTTCTGCTAAATATAGTGGTGGTTTTATAATGCAGGGAAAGCAAGATAACTTTCCAGCCAGTACAGTCTGAATTTGAATCCTGGCTCCTCCACTTACCACATGTGAGATAAGTTATTTAATCTTTCTAAGCCTGTTTCCCTAATTGCACAGTGATAAAAATAATCCCTGTGTGGGTACAAGTGAAGTCGCGTCAGTCATGTCCCACTCTTTGTGACCACATGGACTACAGCCCATCAAGCTCTTCTGTCCATGGGATTCTCCAGGCAAGAATACTGGGGTGGGTAGCCATTCCCTTCTCCAGGGGATCTTCCCAGCCCAGGAATCAAACCCTCATCTCCTGCTGCTCCTACATTGCAGGCGGATTCTCTACTGCTGAGCCATGGGGCAAGCCCCCCAAATAATCCCTACCTCCCAGGTTTACTCTTGAGGAGTAAGCCAGATAATAAATGGAAAGTTCCTAGAACCCTGCCTGAGGATATAGGAGGTGCTTAGAAAATGTGGCTCCTGTGATCGTGAGCAGCACCGCTCCTGTCAGTCAGCTCGCCTTCTAAAAGGGCTCAGTTCTGAGATAATCCACAAGATGTCCCCCTCTCAAAAGAAAGTTCTCTAGCAGGGCTATGTGTTATAAATATGTATATCTGAAGATCCGAGTTCTTGAAAAATGACTTTCACGTCCATGCCTGCCGGTGCAAAAACATATATTGAACCATGTGGCCAGGAGGAAATCATAGTTGGCTTTGCAACTGATGCACATATGGCTCTCGAGGCAGTTCTAAGGCAAGCTGGTTGCTTTCCAGGCTGTGTGTGGGCTGCCACTGCATCCCTACAGTACAGCCCAAGCAGGGTGTAGTGGAAGGACTTTGAGGATCTGTAATTGTGTTCCTTTCTCAAGTCCTGAGGGAAATATATGAATCTTGAGGGGTGTGCATGTGTGTGGACGTGTGTGTGTTTGCATGTGCAGGCACATTTGAGTGCCCATGTGCATACTGGGGGCGGACAGGTTGGGGGACAGAGGTTGCCCCCACCCCTCCAAAAATTTTGCACTAGACATGGAAGCATCCTTTCGCTTCTTCCTAATTCTGAGGAGTTTATTTTAGGTGGGTCCTTGTGGTACAGGACACAAGTTCAGAAAGATACTCTTCTGCTGTTTGTGTGGAACAGGTAATACCAGGCCTAAAATAATGACATGCATTTAGGACGATGGAACAATAAGAAATCTAAGTGTGGAAGCTGCTTCTGCAGCAGGAGCAATATAGTTGTAGAGTCATTTATTTATTTATTTATTTATATTTATTTACTTATTTTTTTAACCACTTGAAAAAACATTTCCTCTTGGTCAACACAGGAGGAAGAAAACAGCTGTTTTTGATTCTTTCTTGCCCTCCATTCCACTTATTTGCATACTGAGTAAAGGGCCTACAACCTGGCGACTATTTTGCCCATTAGTCTTTTGTACATGAGCTTGTGTCTCCTAAGGATAATCTCCTTTGTTTTTTCTCAATGAAGAGCAACAGTGTCTTGGCTGCTAAAGCTGCATCACACTGCTTTGTTCTGGGAAGAGAAAATGGCCTTTTTTTTTTCCTCGCAAACTTTCCAATATTCTGGATATCTTAGGCAAGGTTCATCATGGCCCTGTTTGGGGCAGAGCAGGTCTGGGTTGGGACTGCTGAAAGATCTTTTGGCCTCTGAGAAACTAAGATACTGAGACTCACAAGAAAAGTCTTTTGCACCCTTCAAGAAATCCTCTCTTCCCAGGTGCTCAGAGCCATTATGCTGCCTCGACTGTGCCTGCATTGTTTCATCTAGACTGACTGGACAACACTCTAAGAGCCAGAATTTTTTTTTTTCAGATCTATGTCCTTTGCCTGAATTTCTGATCCTCAGTGTCTTTCCCTCTGTTTCCCAAGATTGTCCTTGGCTTCATGCTTTTCAAATTGGATTTAGCAAAGCCTGAGTGTACATGACAGTGTGGCAGCAGGTATGTATAGCCTCCTCTGGACTGTCACTTTTTCTTGGTGGCAATTCATTTGAATATATTCCAGAACAGGATGCAAAATTCTCTCAAATCTTTAAGATAAAATAAGTAATGCCCATTGAGTACTTACTGTATACAAGGCTCTAAGTGCTTGGTATGTCTTAATGAGGCTCATCCTCGCAGCAACCTGAAGAAGTAGGTTACTATATTCAACCCAATTATGTGCTGTGTTGCGCTTAGTCGCTCAGTTATTTTCAACTCTTTGCCACCCTATGAACTGTAGCCTGCCGGGCTCCTCTGTCCATGGGGATTCTCCAGGCAAGAATACTGGAGTGGGTTGCTATGCCCTGTGCCAGGGGATCATCCCAACCCAGGAATCGAACCCAGGTGTCCTGCATTGCAGGCAGTTTCTTTACTGTCTGAGCCACCAGGGAACCCAGTTACATGAATGAGAAAACTGAGGCTTGGGGTGATTAAATGACTTGTTCAAGATCAAAGAGCTGGGTAAGTGGAAGATTGGCTGAAAATCCATACTCTTAGCTATAATCTTGTATTTGCTGACAAGGACAGATTGGGCTGTACCCTCCAGACCTAAGGAGATTTCTCTGTCCTTAGTGTAAAGTGCAGCTGTTCTGTTAAATGGATATATAGCTTGGCCTGAACCTTTGGACAAGGTAACCTTCACTTAAAGGAATAATTCTGATATTGGGTTGGGGGAGGGCATGTTGCAGGTCAGTGGAGATAGCTTCAGATAATGTAACCAAGTCCAAAGTTGCTCTGTTCACCGCATCATAGGCCAATGAATCCAAGAGACAAGGTGTTGAGGTAAGGAATATGACTTTATTTGGAAAGCTGGCAGACCAAGAATATTGTCTCAAAATAACCATATTATGGGGATCTCGATGCCAGGTTCTTTTATAGAGCCGAGATGGGGGGAAGTGAGGAAACAAAGTAAAAAGGCCATTGATCTTGCAAATATCTTTTAGAATGGCAAGCCTCAGGCAGGGGATGTTTGACTTCTTCCTTCCTGCCATCCACAAGTGGACAGGGTCCTGAACAAAGGCACTTTAGTTAACAGAGGAGAGGGGTGCAAGGTTCCCTGAGGCAGGCCATTTATGTATAATTATAATAACAAAAGCAATGAAAAGCAAGTCCAAGAAACACTTCTGACGTGAAATCAGAATTAGTTTTTCCCTGCAATGGTAGTTACCGCTCTATGTTGTTAAATAAAACCAAAAGTTAGTCATCTTCTGTCTGCTCATAAGATCAGGGATATAAATGGGTTTGGCAGATAGGAGCTTTAGTCCACGTCACTAAAGGTAATCCATATGTTGAAGCCCTAACCCTGCAATGTTGGCTTCCCTGGTGTCTCGGCTGGTAAAGAATCCACCTGCAATGCAGGAGACCTGGGTTTGATCCCTGGGTTGGGAAGATCCCCTGGAGAAGGGAACAGTTACCCACTCCAGTATTCTGGCCTGGAGAATTCCATGGACTGTATAGTCCATGGGGTCGCAAAGAGTCAATGACTGAGCAACTTTCACTTTCACTTTTCAATCCCGAAATGTGGCTATATTCGGAGATTCAGCTTAGGAGAAACTAATTAAGGTTAAGTGAAGTCATAAGGCTGGGACCCTGATTGGTTGGGACTAGTATTCTTATAAGAGACATCTTGAGTGCTCTTATGCTTGTGTGTATGTGTTTTCTTTCTTCCTTCCTCCCTTCTCTTTCCACCTTTCTTCTCCCTTGCTTTCCATGCACGTGCACAAAGAAGAGGTCATGTGAACACACAGCAAGATGGAGGTTAGTCTACAAGCCAAGAGAAGAGGCCTGAGAATGAAGCCGACCTTTCCAGTGCCTTGATTTTGAACTTCTTAGTCTCCAGAACTTTGAGAAATGTATTCCTGTTGTTTAAACCACGCAGTCTGTGATATTTTGTTAGAGCAGACCTAGCAAGTCTTCCCTGGTGGCTCAGTGGTAAAGAATCTACCTGCAATGCAGGAAACACAGGTTTGATCCCTGGGCCAGGAAGAGCCCCTGGAGACAGCAGTGGCAACCCATTCCAGTATTCTTGCTTGAAGAATCCCACAGACAGAGGAGCCTGGCAGACTATAGTCCATGGGGTTGCAAAGAGTGGGACATGACTGAGCTACTAAATAACAACAAAGTAAGTTAATACAGGTAAGATCTGTCATTTTCCTTTATTTTATAGATTAAATGTAATCTTCTTAGAGCTCCCAACATGTTTTTATGGGCAGGAAATTCAAGCTCAGTTATTTAGGGGATTCCCCATGAGATAATTGGTGAGTCCTGGGCTTTTGTTAGGCCAGAAAATCAGGTGAGGGCCAGGTCGTTAGTGCTAAGTGGTTTCAGCTTTGCTTGCTCCTTGGGATCCCAGAGGTTGCCATTAGCAGGCTCCTGTTGAACGGTTTTGGGCACTGCTTCTCTGAGTGGACCCAAAGATGCTCAAGGTCTTTCCTTTTGACTGCTGACCTGTGTGGTTCACTGTGTTTGCACGCAGAGCTCTGTCTTTGTCGCTCAGTTCTGTGACCTCTTTCAGCCTCAGTGGGAAGGAATGCAACTCTGTCTTGGGCTCAGTGGCTTCCCCTTCCCAGCTCAGAGCTCTTCTCTGTATGGAATGATACAGCAGAATCCTCTTCACTAATCCTTTAGACCAGGAGTTGAAGAACTTTTTGTGTAAAGGTTCAGATATTTTGGTTTGTGGATTATATGTTCTCCCATATAACCCAGCTGAGGTTGCAAACACCTCAGCTGGAGAGCAGTCACATGCAATATGTAAATGAGTGAATGTGCTCTTCCAATAAAACTTCAGTTATGAGCACCAAATTTGAATTTAATGTAATTTTCATGTCATGAAATATTATTCTTTTTTATTTTCTTCCCCCCAACCATTGTTTAAAAAAAAATTAAAAAACATTCTTAGTTCACAGGCTATATGAAAACAGGCTGGATTTTGAGCTGAGATGTAGATTTCTGATCTGTTTTAGACTTTTCAACTCAAAGTGTGGGTGCATGGACCAGCAGTGTTAGCATCATCTGTGAACTTGATAGAAATGCGGAACTTCAGGCCTCACTACAGACCCACCCAATAGGAATTGGAGTTTTAGTAAGATCTCCGGTGAGGCACATTAAAGTTTTGTGAAGTAGCAATTTAGAAACATAGAGCTGGCTTCTCATTTCTGGACACTGGGGAGGGAAGAGCAGATGCTAACATCAGTTATCAGTTTTCTTTCCTCACTTCCATCCATTGCTATCTCAACACTGACCTTCCTACCCAATTTCTGCTGTTGCCCTTTCCTGAGTGGGGCAGCACTTAATGTGAGTTACAGCCAGCATTCCATTAGCCATACTAATCCACAATCATTAGCACTTGACCTTAGAATGAGTCATTTGATGTTTTTACTTTCTATGTTCTGGCTTACTTCTTTCAATGTTAACATTCCCACTTTCTGAGTTGAGTACCAGCTGAGTATTAGGGAAGAGATGCCTTGGGGGCATTCTTGCAAATAAAGTCAGAATAGCCTGGAATTAAAATTTTGTTGTGGCTAATCCCCACAGTATTAGCAAATTCAGTAATACAATGCATGGACCACTACATTTGATGTAGCAAATATCACAAAACTGGTGGAATTTTTTTCAACTGCACATAGTTTTTAGGTACTGTATTAGTTTTTGTTTGGTAGGCTTTTTAAACAATTGTGTTTTTTTTTTCCTAGACTAATATTAAAATGTGTGTATATCATGAGCACACATCTGTGGGCATAGGGAGCTCAGAGGTGTGGGGGAAAGTCTCCCTGACACTAAAATTTTCTTGTAGATAATCCTTGCGATGATGCAGAACAGCCTCATGAGGTGACAGTGTATCGATAATTAAGATGTGTTTTGCCTGCCTTGGGCTCTTTACCATCACACTTTCTATCTTCCTTGGTGAATTGTATACCAACATTCTCATCACTAATTATCAGTGGTTCCTGCCTGAGATTCCCAGAACCCCAGTTTTGTGGAAGCGGGAGACAGACTCCTGCTTTTCACTTCTTTCTAAATCTTGCAGTTGTTAAAGTTTGATTTCCATTAATGCGTAAATGTCACCATCCCAATGAAAATGCAGCTCTTCTGTGTGTGTTTTGATTAACTTGTCAGAGGCCAGGCAAGGAGAGGTAGGAACAGCAGTCCTGCTCCTGCACTCTGTTATTTCTACTTCCATTACTTGTCACATCTGTCAGTTTCAGGAACATTCATATATATGGAGCCCTTATTTTTAGTACTTTAATTATCTTGGATGCCCAAGGACACAATTAATGTATCAATGTTGGTCACATTGATGGGTTACAAAGACAGTGGGTGGCTCTGCAAGAAATGTGGGCTTAGGGAGTGGATTTCCAAAGTGCTTGTGCATGTGGCAGAGTAAGTAGGTAAATTCCCTTGGGTCTTGGCCTCTGGAGGGTCAGCCTCTGAAATAAATCCAATATATTTACTTTGGTCTTCAAAATGCTAATAAGACTTTCTTGTCATATCCTGCTCCTCAATCTTTTTAGTCTACACACCACCCAACTTGACTCTTGATCTTCCCTAACAGTGATTCATGTGCTAATCTCATCTTCCTGATGGATTGGAAAGCAATAACAAGTAATTTTTATGGAGTGTTTACTCTGGTTTCCCTAATAGCTCAGTTGCTAAAGAATCTGCCTGCAGTGCAGGAGACCCCAGTTTGATTGCTGGGTTGGGAAGATCCCCTGGAGAAGGGATAGGCTACCCACTCCAGTATTCTTGGGCTTCCCTTGTGGCTCAGCTGATAAAGAATCTGCCTGCAATGCAGGAGACCTGGGTTTGAAAGATCTGGAAAAGGGAGAGGCTACCCACTCCAGTATTCTGTCCTGAAGAATTCCATGGATTGTATAGTCCATAGGGTCACAAATAATTGGACATGACTAAACAAATTTCACTTCACTTTACTCTGTGCCTGGTACCTTGCAAATGCTATCATATTTAGTCCTCTCATAGCAACCCTTCAAGGTCTGTGCTACTTTTATCCCCAATTTATAGATGAGGAATCTAAAGAATAGTAACTTGCTCAAGGCCACATGACTAGTATGTTCTAGAGCTAGGATTTTGGCTGTGATTCTAGGGTACAGGCTCTAAATTACTGTGTTATACCACACTCAACTCAAATAATAATAGCTAACAATTACTGAGTGCTTGCTTACCTTTTGACCAAACATGTGCTAAGTTTTTCATATGTATTAACTCACTAATCCTCTTAAAATTCTGTAAACTAGATTTTATTATTATCCCTGATTTTCAGAAAATGAAACTGGGGCACAGAGATGTTGAATAACTTACCAATTCACACCATTAAACAATTATAGACAGAAGCAGTCTTTGGTCACAAAGTGATCTGACTGCAGAGTCTACATTCTGAATCACTCTCCTATATTACCTTCTGGGCTTCCCTCGTGGTTCAAATGGTAAAGAATCTGCCTGCAATGCAGATTCAATCCCTGGGTCAGGAAGTTCCCCTGGAGAAGGGAATGGCAATCCACTCCAGTATTCTTGCCTGGAGAATTCCATGGACAGAGCAGTCTAGCAGGCTATAGTCCATGGCATTGCAGAGTCATACACAGCTGAGCAACTAACACACACACTACCTTCTAGTATACTATACTGGGCCAAGGCAGGGAATGTCAAAGAGTGAGGTATGTCCATCTGGGGAGAGAATGGGGAGGTAGTGGGAGCCACTATTCACTTTCTGCTAATTGTTACATGTGGGAATGTAAGCACGGTGTCCTCAGAGCCACCAGTTTTTAAAAGAGAAGCCCCAAATCTGGAACTTTACATGAAATTTCCTTATTTTAAATATTGGCAACAAATTCCAATTTTTAAAAAGCAGCATTCTAGATTACAGGAAAATCTGTTGATAAGAAATCTTAAATTATAGATAAGGATATTTAATACACAGACTTAGAAAATATTTGAATGCTTCTTATAAACACTCTCGTGGCTCACCTGTAAAGAATCTGCCTGCAATAAAGGAGACTTAGGTCAGGTTCAATTCCTGGGTCAGGAAGATCACCTGGAAAAGGAAATGGCAACCCACTCCAGTATTCTTGCCTGGATTGTTCCATGGACAGAGGAGCCTGGTGGGCTACAGTCCACTGGGGTCACAAAAGAGTTGGACACCACTTAGTGACTAAACAACAATAACATATGAACACTGCTAATTCTAGATACTATTGTTCAGTGTAAGGACTTCCTATTTTCTCTGTTAATTCTCAGTGTTGATAAAAAATTGACTCCCTCCCTGATTTCACTGGTAGCAAATCAGTTTAAATGATGGTTTATTTATATTTTAGAGTTTAATTCCTTAGCAATGCTGTAAGATTGTTGGAAGAAAAATGTAGGCACACAGAGTTTACTACACCAAGGACAAATGTTAAATTCTCTTTCCCCCAAATGTGGATAGTTGTATGTAGAAATAAATATACATTTATGTAAACTTTGATTGCAGTGAACAAAACACACATATTATGCCACACACATGGGGGTGCGCCTGTACAACACATCTGTGAGCCACATCTGAGTTAGGAAATGCATCATTTTTTCCCCTGCCTGCAGTTCCTAGCCCATTACTGGGTTTATAGCAGGCACTGACTAAAGGCATATTGCTCTTGTGTGTTCTTGTCCTTTTCTCAAACCTGATGACCTCTCTCAGGCCATGTCTGTCAATTTCCACTAAGAGAATTTCCTTGCTGTTTTTCTGAGCTGGCACCGAGTTTTTCTTATTTGTAGGGCATTTCCAAATCAATTGGAAGGGGCTTGCGATCTATCCTCTGAAGAAGTTGTTTCCATAAAACATTTCTCAAAACAAAAAAACAAGTGAAGGTGGCCTGGGGGTTTCCAATCCTGACTGGATATTAGTCACCTAGAGATATTTTAATAATGCTGATTCCAGAGTTCCAGACTCAAATTCTGATTTAAATCGTCTGTAGTGGGACCCTGGGCATCAGTATTTTTTAATAAAAGCTCCCCTGTTATTCTAATCTGCAGCCAGAGTTGAAAACTGATCCAGCTGATGAATATATGTTTGTCAAAAGATCCCAAATGTCCACTCTGGGACTTGATAGACTGCTTTCTCCTTCACTAAAATAAGAGAGTTTTGTAAGATAAAGAGTCAGATGAGGGTCATCATATCTTTATGTATTTTTTTTGTCGTAAACCAGGCTACTGTTGTGTCTAGTTCTGTAGTGGCTGTGTAAAAAGGCAAGAACATGGGCTAAAAGGTATGTATTTGATATTGAAGAGGGTATGGCAGGTAGCAGTAGCTTCTGAAATGGCTCCCAAGGATCTTCTCCACTTTAATGGGGGCTAGACCTGGTGACTTCTTTCTAACAAATATGATACGGCAGAAGCAATAGGATTTCCCTTCTATGATTAAGTTATAGAAGGTTGTAACCTCCATCTTGATGGCTCTTTCTCTTTTGCTTTATTTGCTTGCTCCGATGTAACAAGTTGCTGATCTAGGGGAAGTCCATATGACAAGAAAATGAGGGGAGTTCCCGGTGAGGAACTGAGGCCTTCAGTACAAAAGCCTATGTACTAATTGCAGCCCTAACCAACACCTTGGCTGCAGCCTTTTAAGAGACCTTGAGCCAGAGGAACTGCCTACCTTGAGCCAAAGGAACTGCCTAAGCCATGCTTAGGTTTCTGACCCATGGTGAAATTATAAGTGTCTGTTGTTTTAAGCCAGTAAGTTTTGGAATAATTTGTTATACAGCAGTAGAGAACTTACAGAGGGGATGATGAGGGATTCTGTTTACAGTAGGAGATTAAGAAGTGATTTCCCCAACTTCAGCATACGTTGAATTTCCTTGGGTAGCTTAATAGAATGCATATTCCTAGGCTCCACCCTCAGAAGCTTTCAATTCACTTGATCTGAGGTGAGGCTTAGGAATATGCATCTATATCACACACCCTAGATGTTTCCGATGCAGTTGTTCTTTGGAATTACATTTCTAGAACTACCAGCCAGGAAGTGGAGTCATCCTTTGGAGAGGCAGAGAAAATTCTGGGGGACCAGTGATTGCTAAGGGGGTACTGGACCAGTGGAGCAGGATTTCTGGAAGGCTTTTGTATCAATTGGGGCTTATCTGGTGGCTCAGATGGTAAAGAATCTGCCTGCAATTCAGAAGATATGGATTCAATCCCTGCGTTGGGAGGATCCCCTGGAGAAGGGAATGGCAACCCATTCCAGTATTCTTTCCTGGAGAATCCCCATGGACAGGGTAGCCTGGTGGATTGCAGTCCATGATGTTGCAAAGAGTCAGACACAACTGAGTGACTAACACTTTTTTTTAAATTAATTAGGTGACATGTCGAAAGGAGTACTGAACTTTGAACTAAAAGAAGCCTTGTTGAAATTCTGCCATTTGCAGCAATGTGGCCAAACCTAGAGAATATTATGTTTGGTGAAATACATCAGACAGAGAAAGACAGATGCTATATGATATCACTAATATGTGGAATCTAAGAAAAAAACAATACTAGCAAATGTGTCTGCAAAACAAAAGCACTCATGCACAGACAAGGAAAACAAACTAATGGTTACTAAAGAGGAATAGGGAGAGTGGAGGGACAAACTAGAGGTAGGACATGAAAGAGATACAAATCAACATGTATAAAATATATAAGCAACAAGGATATATTCTATAGCATGGGGAATTATAGCCATTATCTGGTAATAATTTATAATCTGCAAAAATACTTACACTTGAAACTAATATAAAGCTGTAAATCAATTATACTTCAAAAATAATAATAAGATAAAAGAAGCCTTGGAAGTCAGAAGATTAGCCCAATGATGGTATACTAGATGAGCTGGAAGGGAGAGACACTAGAATCAGGGGCCAGGGTAGCATAAGGTGATAAAAGCCTGGACACAGGATGTTGGAGTTGGGGACAGGGAGGAAAGGCATGAGGCATATTTTAAAGGAAGTTTTGAAGGACTTGATCACTGACAATAGAGATAGGATCTGAAAAAGAGAGATTTCAAGCCTGAGCAAATGGAAAAAATGTGCCATTGGCAGAGCTGAGAAGTTGAGAGAAGGGCTCAGATTTAGGGGCTATATCTTTCCTAGAACAATTTAGGGCTTGGTTACTTTCAGTGAATCAAATTTGACCTGGGAAGTTGAGTTGATTAGCAAAGGGTGCAATTGGAGGCTGGGAATGAACCTACATAAGTTGAGATAGAGATACTCCCTGCCCATTGATGGATAAATGTCATCACCTATTGGTGGTGCAGGGCTTCTGTGGTGGCTCAGCTTGTAAAGAATCTACCTGTAAAGCAGGAGACCCAAATTTGATCTCTGAGTTGGGAAGATCCCCTGGAGAAGGAAATGACAACCCACTCTAGTATCCTTGCCTGGAGAATTCCATGGATAGAGGAGCTTGGTGGGCTATAGTCCATGGAATCACAAAGAGTCAGACATGACTGAGAGACTAATTGTGTATGCATGCACACATGCACGCACACACACACACACAATTGGTGGTGGGAGACTGGCCTAGATGTAGCCTTGCTCTCCTCTGCTTTGAGCCTAGCCTTAAGCTGAGGTGGTATTCTGAACTGCAGGGACTTGGTACTCACCTATCTGCCAGTCAGACCAAGAGTTGCCCCAAGTTGGTGCCACCTGAATGGAATACACTGACAAAGTCCAGCTATTCAGAGAGGGAAGCATGATATTGGGCCTCCTTCAGGTGAGAACCTCTCTGTGGAGGTGAGGCTAGAGATCCTGTGAAATGAGTCATTTTTTTTTTTTAATTCTTCTATTGTACTTATTTCCTACTTGGCTCTATCCTTACAAAGCTAGTCTAGTCAATGCTAGGGAGCTGAGAGAGGAGAGTTCATACCAGTATTTCTGACAGGTGTGTTATGGATAGAAAGAATCTGTTTCAGGTTACACTGTAAGAGACGAAGGCCTGAGCCGCTGCTGGACATTTCAGTGGCTGAGGCCTGAGTAGTGGCTTTGTACAAGTTGCCAGCCCCGGTCTGCTGTGGCAGTCTCAAGGGAACTGCTGTCTCAGAAGCGGTGGCCCTTTCATCACATTAATTCTGATTGAGCAGTCCTCACACTGCTTCACGGGGGCCAAAGATATGGCTATCCCAGAGACAAAGACTAGCACTGAATGAAATATTCTGGGCCCCAACCTGATGTGAATTGATTGCCATCCTCAAAAGATTGTCAGAGCTAATCCCATTGTGCCTTACTTCCCAAGGCTCTCTGGCCACTGCTCACCCTCATACTGTCCTGTTCATTTTCTGTTCAGGCACAAGTCACTTCCTTCCATCTTCTCCTGTGCCCTTACTGTGAAAGTGAAAGTGTTAGTCGCTCAGTTGTGTCTGACTCTTTGTGACCCCACGGAATTTTGCCTACCAGGCTCCTCTGTCCATGGAATTCTCCAGGCAAGAATACTGGAGTGGGTTGCCTTTACTGTGCCTTCTAGAAATGCCTCTCTGTGAAGGCCAAAGTACTTATATCTTTAACTTCTTATCAGGGCATGTCCTCTGCCTCCTGCCATAACTGGAACCTTAGCTGCCTCATAACCATGTGTCCCAGGAGGTGAGGTTGGGGCTCTCATGGCTCCCCCACATCCCTTTAGGATTATTGTTCTCTCTTCGTCCCACGAAAGTGCATTCCTCAACTCTCTTCATTGCTGTCACCCACAAACCTTCTGATTACACCCCCTCATTTATGGCAGACCTGGATTGTGACTTATTCTCTTCCCCTCCTTCTTCTCATCATTGTTGAGGACTTCCAGATTGTTGTGTCAAAGATGTCAGAGCATTACTTGCCCCAGGGGGCTTTTGTTTTAGAAAAGTCTAAGTTATTGGAAATTTCCAGATGAATTGTCCAATAGTGGAGGACTTTGAGAGTGGGGGGAGAAGAGAGTGGGCCAGCTGTGGTGTGTACTGGACACAGGATGGGGAGGGAGGCAGTGACCCAGTGTGTCTGGGATCTGTGCCTTGATTCTTCTACCTCCCAGCAGCCCAAGGGATGTGGTAGACAGTCACTTTGGTGGAGTTGCGGTTACCTCTAGGCTTTGTTGTTCTTTCTACCCATCTGGGCTGCATCATCTGGCCTGCAGGATCTTAGTTCCCTGACCACAGACTGAACCCATGCCCCCTACATTGTAAGCACAGAGTCTTAACCCCTGAACCGCCAGGAAAATCCCTGGCCATTGTTCTTGGTGACCTCAGTATTCACATGGACGATCCATCCCTCATCATGGCCTTTCACTTCCTTGATCCCTTCACTTCAATTATCTTTTCCTCTATCCACCTCAGTGACCCACCTGCTTTGTCATACATCTTTTTCACTAGCAGAAACTGCATTATTTTATAAAACTTGACCTCCACTGCTGCAGTTCTTCAGCCTTATCGGGTTAGACCTCTAATCCATTGATTCCCACTACATTTTCTCTGTCAGCCCCTCATTGTTTATATTTACCTCCTTCCCCAGCTTAGAGTCCATTGGTAGTATTCCATTGGTAGTATTGTTATTATTGCATTCCTTTTCCCTTTCTTTTACTTTCCCTAAGCTTTCATATCCTAACCCTTCACTATCCTTTGCTTTCCCCTCATCTCCTTTTCCTTGTAGCTGAGATTTTCACTACTTGGCTGACTCTCATCACTCATCATGGACTTCAGATGGACTCCTGACACTTCCATGACTTTTATTACCTTTCTTTAGTGAAGGATTTTGGATGACAATTCTCTGAGCTGACCTCTTCCTTCTCAGACCTCCCTCTGCCACCCCTCCTTCCTTCTCATATTCACTGATGACCTTACCTCACATGACACTGAGTAAACAAAATCTACAAAATGGGAACATTGTCATCTCCTCACCACTAAATCTACCCTCCTAATGACACCTAAAGTCATTGTCTTTTCCCTTTTTAAAATGGAGAAAATGTCCATTCTTCTGATAGGAGAAGGTGCTCCTATCAGAGACTAATGCCTTCTAGATTGTCTCTAATTTTGCTTCCAATGAGGACGTGGTTTCTTCCTCTCTTTTGTGCATTATTGACTTCTCCCTCTCTTCTGGTCTTTTGCACAATCAACCATATTATACAACCTGTAGTCAAAATAAAAACTAAACAATAACCTTTCCCTTCACATCCTCCTCTAGCTACCATCCCATTTCCCTATTTCTCTTCACAGCCTAGGTTCTTGAAAGATTTGTCTGTCCAAGCTCTTCTTACTCACATCTTTGTTGTTGCTCAGTTGCCTAGTCTGTCCAACTCTTTTTGACCCCATGGACTGCAGCATGCCAGGGCTCCCTGTCCCTAACCATCTCTTTGAAGTTTGCCCAAGTTCATGTCCATTGCATTGGTAATGTCGTCCAGCCATCTCATCCTCTGACACCCTTTTCTGCTTCTGCCGTCGACCTTTCCTAGCATCAGGGACTTTTCCAATGAGTTGTCTGTTCGCATCAGATGACCAAAATGCTGGAGCTTTAGCATTAGTCCTTCCAGTGAGTATTCAGGGTTGATCTCCCTCAAGATTGACTGGTTTGATATCCTTGCTGTCCAAGGGACCTTCAGGAGTCTTCTCCAGCACCAGAGTCCGAAGGCATCAATTCTTTGGCGTTCTGCCTTCTTTACAGTCCAGCTCTCACAACCATATGTGACCACTGGGAAGACCATAGCCTGATTATATGGATGTTTATCGGCAGAGTAATGTCTCTGCTTTTCAACACACTGTCTAGGTTTGTCATCGCTTTCCTGCCAGGAAGCAATCATCTTCTGATTTCATGGCTGCAGTCACCATCCACAGTGATTTTGGACCCCAGGAAGAGGAAATCTATCACTACTTCCACATTTTCCCCTTCTATTTGCCATGCAGTAATGGGGCTGGATGCCATGATCTTATTTAAATATTTAGTCTTGAGCCAGCTCTTTCACTCTCCTCCTTCACCTTCATCAAGAGGCTCTTTAGTTCCTTTTTGCTTTCTGCCATTAGAGTGGTATCCTCTGCATATCTGAGGTTGTTGATGTTTCTTCTGCCTATGTTGATTCTGGTTTGTAACTCATCCAGCCCAGCATGTCTCATGATGTGCTCATCTTATGGGTTAAACAAACAGGGTGACAGCAGACAGCCCTGTCCTACTCCTTTCTCAATCTTGAACCAATCAATTGTTCCATACAGGGTTCTGACTGTTGCTTCTTGACCTGCATACAGGTTTCTCAGGAGACAGGCAGGATGGTCTTGTATTCCCATCTCTCTAAGAGCTTTCCACAGTGTGTCATGATCTACACAGCCAAAGGCTTTAGCATAGTTGATGAAACAGAGATAGGTGTTTTTTTCTGAAATTCCCTTTCTTTTTTCTATAATCTGGTGAATGTTGGCAATTTGATCTCTGGTTCCTCTTCCTTTTCTAAACCCAGCTTGGACATCTGGAAGCTCTTGGTTTGCATCATGGTGAAGCCTAGCATGCAGGGTTTTAAGCACGACCTTACTAGCATGGGAGATGAGTGCAATTGTCAGATGGTTAGCACATTCTTTAGTACTGCCCCTCTTGGGAATTGGGATGAGGATTGACCTTTTCCAGTCCTGTGGCCACTGCTGGGTCTTCCAGATTTGCTGATATAATGAATGCAAAACCTTGATAGTATCCTCCTTTGGGGGTTTGAATAGTTCTGCTTGAATTTAATCACATCCACTAGCTTTATTAACAGGAGTGCTTCTTAAGGCCCACTTGACTTTGCACTCCAGAATATCTGGCTCTGGTTGACTAACCACACCATCATACTAATCCGGTTCATTAAGATCTTTTTTTATACAGTTCTTCTGTGCATTGTTTCCATCTCTTCTTGATAGCTTCAGCATCTACTAGATCTGTACCATTTTTATCCTTTATTGTGCCCGTCTTTGGGCAAATGTTCCCTTGATGTTTCCAATTTTCCTGAAGAGATCTCTAGTCTTTCCCCTTTTATCGTTTTCTTCTATTATTAAACACTGTTCACTGAAGAAGACTTCCTTGTCTCTCCTAGCTATTCTTTGAAACTCTGTGTTTAATTGGATATACCTTTCCCTCTCTCCCTTGCTTTTTGCTTCTCTTCATTCTTCCTCTATTCATAAAGCCTCCTCAGATAACCACTTTGCCTTCTTGCTTTTCTTTTTCTTTGGGATGGTTTTGTTCACCACCTACTTTACAATATCATGGACGTCTGTCCATAGTTCTTCAGGCACACTGTTATCTAGATCTTGTCCCTTAAATTTATTCATTACCTCTACTGCGAATTCATACAGGATTTGTTTTAAGTCATACCTGGCTGGACTACTGTTTTTCCTGGTTTTCTTTAGTTTAAGCCTGAATTTTGCTATAAGAAGCTGATGATCTGAGCCACAGTCAGCTCCAGGTCTTGTTTTTGCTGACTGTATACAGCTTCTCATTCCATCTTCGGCTACAAAGAATGCAATTGATTTGATTTCGGTATTGACTATTTGGTGATGTTCATGTGTAAAGCCATCTCCTGTGTTGTTGAAAAAGAGTATTTGCTATGACTAGTGCATTCTCTTAGCAGAATTCAGTTAGCCTTTGCACTGCACATCTTATTCCCCCTCACACCTTCTCCAACCTGGCTTCAGTCTCCAACTGACTATATTTTGCTTCCATGTAGGTTTGACAATCAAGCCTATGGGCAGCTCAGACTGTAGCTTCAGAGTCTATTATAGTGCAAACACATGAGGAAACTAAGGGTCAGGTTAAATGACTTACCTAAGATCATACAGTAGCTACACTGGGATTGAATCCAGGTGCACCAAATTTTAGGAGCCTATGCAGCAGCATTCTTGTCATTAACCATGCCTCATCTTGCTCTGCAAATCTAGTTTAGGCTTATCACATTGAATTGTAATTATTTGTTGATGTGTCTCTTTCTCCATTAGATTATGATTTCAATGAAAAGAACAAAGCTTAGAACACATAGTAGGTGTTCAGGAAATGCTTATTGAGTGAATGAAGGAATGCTGTTACATGAGCTCTTCTGTTCTTTTTTTCTTTTTTTGGTGGGGGTGGGTCCCAAGCAGTGATGGCTTACTGCTGGTCACTACTTTCTCTTTAATATAATCATAGAATCATGAAATTTTAGAGCTGTAAGGGACCTTAGAGATCAGGGAATTAAGATCCATAGGGGTTAAGTAGCATACCCAAGGTCACTTGGCTAGTTAGTTGCAGTCTGGTACTCTTCCCATGCTACCTTCAATAGGTGTTAATGCTCTTTCTCTCCTTCCGCATTCTATTTTTCAAATAATTCCAGTACCAGCCAGCTTGTAGACGGCAGAATATCAGTAGAAGAGCACATTGTGAATGTGATGGGCAGCTGATGCAGTGCTTTAGTGTTAATGAACACTTTCCTCCTTGGTTTGAGCAGGTGCCTGCTAGCTACTTTGGTTTCAGTTCAAAATACACTTTTCATGAGCTCCTGTCTACATTATGTTCCTCTTAGTGCTTTGGTTGTTTTAATGAGTTTTTCTTATCTCCTATTTATAAAACCAGACCTACTTTCTGATGTTTTGTTATTGTTTTTTAATAACTCATATTCCCAAGTGTTGTTCCTTTTTGATTGCTCTTTTTCTTTTATACTTTTAATGTTTGTGGGCTTGGAGTTGTGCAGTGCATTTTAAAATGCAATCTTGTTGCTTGCTAATGTAGTGCTAGAGTAATCAGTTTTTCTATAGGGAAGGATAAGCTAACTGGAAACCTTAACTAACCAGAACTTACAGTGTGAAGTTGTGAAAGTAGCAAGTAGCATAGTCTCTAAAATCAGGCCGAGTTGTATTTAAATCCTGGCTTTACTGTCTATCCATCTATCTGCCTATCTATCCTGTTGATTGATCTCCCCTTATTCTTTTATCTAACTGACATAGTTTTTATAATGTTATTAACATAGCATTATATTAGTTTCGATGTACAAGGTAATGATTTAATATTTGTATATATTGCAAAATAATCATCATAGTAAGTACAATTAACATTTTACTACTTAATTGTGTGACCTTGGGCAGATCGCTTAACCTCTTTGCACATTTCCATCTTTAAAAGATAGCTGTAATAATATGAATATCTCATAGAGCAGATGTAAAGATTAAATGAAATAATATGTAGACCTAGGTTTAAAAATCCCCATTATGTCACATATTGACTATATAATGATCTTAGTAAAGTTATATTTAACTTCTCTGAGCTTCAGTTTTCTTCTCTGTAAAATGGGCATTGTTACCAGTTGGCATTTGCTGCATAATATACCACCTCAAAAGGTGGATTTTGTTTTGTTTTGTTTTGTTGGCTTAGCACAACAGAAATTTATTTTCTCTGAGTTCTGGAGGCAAGAAGCATGAAATCAGTTTCACTGTGCCACAATCTGCAGGGTTATGCTCCTTCCAAGAGCTTCTACCAGATAATCTCTTGTTGCTTTTTCCAGCTTCTGGTGGTGACTGACATTCCCTGGCTTGTGGTCACATCATTCCAATTTCTGCTTCTGTGATCACACAGCCTACTCTTCTTCTCTCTCAGATATCCTTAAGCTGCCTCTTATAAAGCTGCTTGTGGTTGCACTTACACAAGGGCCCACTTGGGTAACCTGGCACAGTTTCAAAATCTCCAGATCCCAAAAGGTAGTGGTTTAAAACAACCATTTATTTGCTCATGATTCTGTGAGTTGGTGCTTTGGACTGCACTCAGCTGGGACTGTCTCTGCTTTGCGTTTGTCCTCTGGATTCACTCATCCATTTATGTCAACTGATTTCACTTTTATGTCTGGTAGCTGGCTGATTGTCAACAGGGGTGATGGAAGTAAGTGGGCTGTGTGTCATTCATTACCTGGCAGACACTGGTCTAGCCCACTCACCTGGTGAGTGAGGGTGGCTAAGAGCATCAAGAGAGCAGACTCAATGTGCAAATACTTTTCAAGTCTTGACTTACATTTGCAATTGTCCCATTGGTCAAAGTAAGTCATGTACCCAAGCCCAGATTAGGTGTGGGAAGATACTGAGCAAGGACACAGATGCAGGAAAAGGGATTGATTATTGTAGCCATTTTCCCCCAGACAATCTGTCATAGACTTGGTAATACCTGTTTTCTAGGATCTTTGTGAGAATTGGAGATAATGCACATCAAGAACTGAGTGAAATGACTGGTATACTCTATACTCAGCAAATGACAGCTAAAATGTCTTATATTGTATCTGACATATGTCATGTATATAGTTAAGGAGAGTTTTCTTTTATGTCCACTCTCCTTCCCTCATTACTTGGCTATTAGAAGAAAACTATGATCCAAAAACCCCCACAAAAACAAAAAAAAAAAATTAGCAAACAAACCCACATGAATGATTTTAAATTTAATTGAGTTTTTCTAAATTAAACAAATATCCACAACAAAACACCAAGTGAAAAATAAATTCCCAGACCCAAAGTGACAGGATTTGGGTACTGAGAAAATTTTATTATTGTACTTTCTCCACCCCTAACCATAAGGTCTATGACTCTGAGCCCATACAGGATACTGGGTCTTCAAAGAAAAAAAATTATTATAGTGACCAAGGCAGTGAAGAGGACACAGACATTTAACAAAGAATTTCTATACCTGGAAGTTGAACCAAACAAGTTTTGGGATTAACTCTGTTTTCCAAACAGTTACATTGAAGTACTTGAATCTTTGAGTTAGAAGGGACTTCAGAGACCTTTGCATTTTAGACCCTCTGTTCCTCCTCAGTAGTTCTCAAACATTTTGATCTTAGGGCTACTTTATAGTCTTAAAATTATTGAGGACCCCAAAGTGCTTTTATTTCTGTGTTTTATATCTGTCATACTTATCATATGAAAACTTTAAGCTGAGAAAAATTTAAAAATACAAGAGTATACAACATTTACTAAGTTTGGCAAAACAATAATTCATCATATATCACATAGCTTCTGGAAAATTCCACTATACACTTATAATGAGAGTGAAAAAAATAATGGCTTAGAGTTACTATAAAAATGGTTTTGACTTTACTAAACATCTGAAAGAGTTTCAGGGACTCCCAGAGGGTCCCTGGACCATACTTTGCAAATTATTGCTCTACAGTCTCCCTGTCAGAGAACATGAAAGTGAAAGTCACTCAGTTGTGTCTGACTCTTTGTGACCCCATGGGCTATGCAGTCCATGGAATTCTCTAGGCCAGAATACTGGAGTGGGTAGCCTTTCCATTCTCCATGGGATCTTCCCAACCCAGGGATCAAACCCAGGTCTCCCGCATTGCAGGCAGATTCTTTACCAGCTGAACCACAGGGGAAGCCCAAGAATACTGGAGTGGGTAGCCTATCCCTTCTCCAGCAGATCTTCCCAAACCGGGAATTGAACCAGGGTCTCCTGCATTGTAGGCGGATTCTTTACCAACTGAGCTATCTGGAAAGCCCTCCTGTCAGAGAGGAGTTGCTCAACTGAAAACTTTGGAGTCAGTATGGTATAGTGAAAAGGCTCCATGTTGGGACAGATGACATTAATTTCCTCACCTATGAAATGGGGATGATAATATGATAATAATTAAATCTACCTTATATAGTTGTGAAGTTTAGACAAAAGGAAGCAATGCACCTAACTTCTATTAAGGGCCTTATACAAAACCTAGCATATATCAGGCTCTCAGTGAATATCAGTCCTCCTATCACTGAAATAAATATCAAGTAGTTCACTGCCTTGTTAGGCAGCTTATTCAGGCTCTGGATTTTGGACATTTCCTCCTCCTGCCTCTCTGTGATTTCTACACAATAGCTCAAGTGTTTATTCCTTTGTATAGAATGAGGCAAAGCACTTAAGTTTTAGATAAAAACAGTCGTGGCACCTTTAGTTCTTCTTTCTTATAAGCTACATTATGGTTGTCAGATTATCCTTATCACTTTGTCTCTGGATGCAAAGGCTTATACAACAAATATTTATGGAGCATATAAATGCTGTACTCCATTTTTTTCACCAGTAGTGAAAAAATAAATAGATAATCCTTTTGTTTTCTTGAGGCTTATATTCTAAGTGTTGGAGACAGACCACATATAGTAGGCAAGTAAATAACAGATGCAATAGGTCCTATGCTGGACAACAATGCAAGGTAGGGAATAGCAAGCGATGGGGAAATTCTCTTTTAGGTAGGGTGATCACATAAATGCCTCTCTGAGGAAGTGATGTTTGAGTAGAGACCTGAATAAAGAAGGAGGGCAAATCAGGATGAGGAAAAAGTTGGTGCGAAAGTTGAATTTTATTCTAATCCTGATTGGAATCTATTGGAAGATTTTAAGTAGGAAAATGGAATGTTTAAGTAGGAAAATGAATTATATTTTAAAAAGATCTGTCATGTCATTGTGTGGAGAATAGACTAGGGGAAAAGAATAGAAGTAGAGAGAGTAGTTAAGCAATTCTTAAAATAATCCAGACCAGAGGTGATGATGTCCTGGTGGTGGTGAGAAGTTAAGCTGGGGTAGAAGGCAGAGCCAGCAGGGTTTGCTGATGGATTGAGTTATGTGAGGAACAAGGAGGGATCAGGGATATTTCCCTAGAGTTTTGGCCTGGATACCAAGATAAGAGGTAGTGCCATTTACTAAAATGTGGAACACTGAGTGAGGAACAAGGTGGAGAGATAGGATCAAGAGTAATATTTGGGCTATATGTTAAATTTGAGTTGCCTATTAGACATTCCTATGGAAATATGGAGTGAGTAATCTGGAGCTCAGGGGAGAGTCTGGGCTGAAGTTTGCCATTTGGAAGTTCTCAGTCTATAAATTGACAAGAGATAACATTCAAGAATTGAGCCCTAGAGCACTCCAATGGTTGGAGGTTGGGAAGATGGGAAAGTACCAGCAAGTGAGTCTGAAAAAAAAGGTGGTTGAGACATAGGAGAAAAATACTCATAGAAGTCAAGGTATGTTTCAGAAAGAATGAATGATAATTGAGGCAAATGATGCTGAGAAATTTAATAAGATATGAGGAATAAGAGCTTACTTTTGGCTTTGGCAGGATGAAGGTCTCTGGTGACCTTGATTAGAGTGCTGTCAGTGGCATGGAGACACAAGCCTATTTTGAGTGGGTTGAGGAGAGAAGAGAGAATGAGAGTTGAGGATGTAGAGACAACCCTATAGACAACTATGGTGAGGAATTTTCCTATAAAGAGAATAGAACTTGTGAGGTAACTGGAGGTGGATATGTGGTCAAAGGGGTTTCTTGTTTGTTTAAGGAGGGAGATTTTGTAGCACTTTAATATGCTGGTGGGAATGATCCATTAGTGTACTGATGGAAAGAGAAGTTGGTGACATTGGAGAGAGAGGGGTTAACTGCTGGAGCAGAATGTTTGAATAGCTGACTGTGAAAGAGGTTCTGTGAAAAATTGAAAGGACCAGCCTTATGGGAATGTGTAAAATTCCTCCTTAGTAATAAGGAAGAAGTCAGGATATATGGATAGTGATGCAGATGAGTTGATAGTGGTGAAGATGAGGCAGTTCTCTTCTTATTGTTTATATTTTCTCCATGAAATAATCAGCTGAGAATTATGAAGGGGGGTTGTTTGGAGGTTTCATGGGGGAGGAGAAGTATGAAACAGATGAAATAGTTGCCTTGGAGAGAAGGAAGTGAACTGACTAGGAACATTTAGAATTGTCAGACATTACTGAAGGCTCACTTAAGATTTCTGGTCAAATTAAATTTAAAGTGGAACTATTCTGCTGCATAGGTGGAGTTGTTCTTAACTAGGACTAAGATGGAGGGAGTACAAGGACACATGCACTTGCAGATATATACAAGGTAGTGGATGTAATGATGGAACCTGGGATTTAGCTGGGTAGTGTGGGAAGTGAAGTTATGAAAGGACAGATGGACAGTGAGGGTAGTAGGATCCATGGCTGGCAGGTAGAGGTTATGTGGCAGAGACAGGCTTTGAAGCTGAAATGATGGAGGTGATGCAGTTATTATTGGGCAGGACAACATCTAGAGTATGACCATTTTAGTATTTGGCTGGGCTTGGATGATGGGAAATAAAAGGTTGTATGAAGTGACTTCAAGGGATTGGCTATATCCCCTAGTAGATATTAAAATCACAGGAAAAGTGGTGGAAGAAGAAAACTGTGAGCCAGATGCTAACATTTCCTGTGAGTGAATGAAAGAGAGTGACTAAGAAGTTGATTGAGGGCAGCCATAAGGAGGATTGGCATAGTCTGATGGTGGACACTTAAATTGTGTTGGGGTTTTTGAGGAGAGAGGGAGGAGAAATGTCCTAGAAGTGGCAAAGAGGTGGTAGGAGAACATTCTTCTATCTCCAGGTCCTGTGAGTGATTAGAAGGGTGTGGGAAAGAAAACATCCCCATCTGAGAGGGCTGAATGGAAGGAGAGACTTCAGGAAAGCCAGACTTCTTTTAGAACAAGAAACTGAATTAAACATTGAGAATATGGAGGAATTTGCTGATGGTTGGCTTTGCATTTCAGAGGCCATGGCAGGAGAGTTTGAGAGTTCATCAATAAGCAGGGTATTGAGTCAGATCAGAGAATATATGGAGGCTTAACAGGTTAGGAATCCAGATAATGATTCACGTTGGGAGGCTGGGACTTGTGGAGGTGACTGACATAAACAGGGATGGAAGATATGTTGGGATTAGTCCTGTTGGATTCTTAAGAGGAGGTGGATGATCAGCATTAATTAGTCTCTTTCTGGGGCTGGTCTCTTGGCCACTTTGTATTGGTGAACTGAGGGAGAGGAGCTTACATCAGGACCACTTAATACTCCCTGGCCTCCCTTAACATTTTCTCTGGTCCTTTTCAAGCCTGGAGTAAGAGATTTATTAGGACTTTTCAACAATGATAGTACCTTGGGATCTTTAAGTTATGCACTCCAAGTCTCCATTGGTCCCTGTCAAGGCCACTTCAAATAAATATATGATCTAAAAAAAAAGTGTGCTTTATATGTAATGCAGTTTAAAGACAAATACCCTAGCCAGCCATAGGCACCTTCCTACCAGATTGCTATACTAAAACCCCTTTCTTTTACCAGGACTTTCCAGGTGGCTCAGGCTTTCCTGATAGCTCAGTTGGTAAGGAATCTGCCTGCAGTGCAGGAGACCCCAGTTCGATTTCTGGGTCAGGAAGATCCACTGGAAAAGTGATAGGCTACCCACTCCAGTATTCTGGCCTGGAGAATTCCATGAACTGTATAGTCCATGGGGTCACAAAGAGTCAGACATAACTGAGTGATTTTCACTTTCCAGGTGGCTCAGTGGTAAAGAATCCACCTACCAATGCAAGAGACACGGGTTTGATCACTGGTTGGGAATATCCCCTGGAGAAGGAAATGGCAACCCACTCCAGTATTCTTGCCTGGGAAATCCCATGGACAGAGGAGCCTGGTGGGCTATAGTCCATGGGGTTACAAAAAGTCAGACACAACTTAGCAACTAAACAAGAACAACAGCAATCAAAATTTCAGTCACACATAAAAGTAGATTCACATAATGAGCTCCCATATACCCCATGACCTAGATTTAACAGTTGTTAACATATGTCATCCCTGTTTCATTTATTTTATTCTTTTACTGAAATATCTTTAAGTAAATTACAGATATTGAGACATCTTATTCCTATACCTCAGTATCATAAGGCCTTTCTATATAGAAATTCTGAAGCTGCCACTGCCTTTTAAAATGTGCCAAGAACTGGACAAGAGTGTTCCAGATGTGGACTGATCAATGAGTATTCATAAAGAACAACTAGGCTCACTTTTTGTTAATGAAGATTATAATCTCTAAAATTAATCATTTTAGAGGCCGTGGCACACTATTGACTCAAGTGCATTTGTGATCAGCTGAAGTTCTCAAGTTCTTTGCACATGAACTACGGCTGTCAAGTCAGGCTTCCCCCATCTTAATATTTATGTAATTGAATTTTTGTTGGTTTTAGCCTATTGAAAATATTTTGAATTGGAATTCTGCCCTACAGTGAATTAGTTAATCTTTTCCTGCCTTGGTTCATTGGCAAAGTTGTAAGTAAACCTTCTATGTATTCATGCTACTTTCTAAAATGGATGCTTATGCTACCTCAAAATAGCGGAGACTGCAATAAGATCATCTCAAGCATTATGAGTGGACTCTTTGTAGGGCAAATAATCTAAGTTAAGTGTTCTTGATTAAGGATTGAAATCTATTCTTCTTGACTATTCCACGTCTCTGGTTTAACAGACTGGTGGTGTCTGAGTACAGTTTTCTAAGACATTCTAAATCATTCCAGAATAACTTTTTACTATAAGCAAATCACCAAACAGTTTCTTTGTAGAGCCTTAGAAACACCCACATTGTTCATGGCAGCTAAATCCAGGGGTTGGTTTGGCTTTATGGAACTCCCTGGGTTTGCTTAGGTGACTTCTTAGTCAACTGTTCTCATAATTACACAGGGATCACTTTTTAAATCCAAGTGTGTGAGTGATCTGAATGGACAGCCCCTGGCTCTGCCTCATGCTTAGAAAATGAGACTGTACCAAGAACATTCATCAATTGCCAGACAAGTGATATTTTTTTTATAAATTTTCAAACTAGATATGTTATATGCCTAAACAGAAAGCACAGTCATGGCAATATTCATGGCCAAAATAGCAGATCAGTATGGTATAACTCCACATTCCTCAATATGGTTTCTGATTCTTACGTATTTGAGAATGAGAGTTCTCTGACAGCAGCCTTCATGGTGAGGCACCATACATAGTAATTGAGACCATGGATACTGGACCTTGACTATCTAGGTCTAAAGCCTGCCTCTACCACTTGTTGGCTATGGAATTGGGGCTATTTATTTAACCTCGTGAGTGTGTGCTGTCACTTAAGTCATGTCCGACTCTTTGCGACCCTATGGACTGTAGCCCACCAGGCTCTTCTGTCTATGGGATTTCCCAGGCAAGAATACTGGAGTGGGTTGCCATGCCCTCCTCCAGGCAATCTTCCCCACTCAGGGATCAAACCTGCATCTCCTGCATCACAGGCAGATTCTTTCCTGCTGAGCCACCAGAGAAGCCCTTATTTAACCTCAAATAAGAGTAATTTCCTCATCTGTTAATGATAAAAATAGTACATTCACCTCTTGTATACAGCAGTGTGAGGATTAACAGTGAAAAATGGGGCAATGTACCAAGCATTTTAGTAAATGTTAGCTACTGTTATTTATCATGGTTCCGATAGTTCTTATGGAGACCCAAGGTATTGGCTACCATTTGGTGCCACGTTCATGAAGTTCTTCATCTAGATTTAAATTCGCCTACTCTAGGAATGCTCTAGGCTGCCACATAGCCTACTGTATTTACCTTATCATCCTAATTTATATTCCTGTGCCTCCAGAGATCTGGGTAGAACAGTTTAAAGACATATGGAGAGAATTTAGATGTTTTCTACTTTGAGTAAGACGAAGTAGTTCTGGTCTCTTGATTGCTTGTTCTAAGTCTTTGGATTAGTTCCCATGGTGACTGACAACCACACCAATGTGTGAGGGGAAGAAATGTATGAAATTCTACTTTTCTTCATATATGAATCTCAAGATACATTGCTTTCAGCATCCCAAAAATCACCTAGGAAATGACAGTGATCTCCCTTGTATATCCACTTACATGGTAAGAAAATGACTTAAAAACAGGACAAAATTTGACATAAGTAACTTGGAGAGATATTGTCCAGAAAAAGAGTTGACATGTATGCCCTTTTCTTATTTCTCACTCTAAGTTATGATGTTCCTTTGCAGTGATTGTTTTGAGGGGTAACTATTTTCTTGGTCAATAGGAGCGTACATCTTGTACTTTCTGTTACTAGACTTACTACTTTTGTTTTCTTGGAAAAGGTAATTCATTTTTTGAAATTTATAATTTTTAGGTAATTTTTATGAATTGTAAAAATAGTATAGAGTGCTTCCACATACATATCATCTAGCTCTCCTAGGTGTTAGGTTTGCATATTATGTAACCATGGTATCATTATAAAAGGGTTTCCCTGGTAGCTCAGTGGTAAAAACTCCTCCTGCCAATGCAGGAGACACAGGTTTGATCCTTGGGACAGGAAGAACCCCTGAAAAAGGAAATTGTGACCCAGCCCAGTATTCTTGCCCGGGAAATCCCATGGACAAAAGGAACCTGGCAGGCTACAGTCCATGGGGTCGCAGAGTCAGGCATGACTTAGCAACTAAACAATAACAACAAACCTTTAGAAAAACTAAGAAAATAACCATGGTAAAGTATCAGTAAAGATTTTACCAGTTTTTCTACTAATGTCCCTTTTCTGGTCCAGAATCCAGTTCAGGACGTCACACTGAAGTTAGTTGTCATGTCTTTTTTTTTTTTTTTCCATTTATTTTTATTAGTTGGAGGCTAATTACATCATTGCAGTGGTTTTTGTCATACATTGAAATGAATTAGCCTCTTAATCTCCAGTCTGTGACAGTTCTTCAGTCTTTCCTTATCTTTCATGACTTTGAGACTTTTGAAGGATACTGGCTAGTTATTTTGTAGAAGATCACTCTACTGGGGCTTTTCCAATGTTTTCTCATGATTAGACTGAGGTTACACATTATTGGAGAGACTAACACAGTTGTGTGCCCTTTGTGCAGTCTATCGAGGGGACAGGATGTTACTATATATTATGGGTGATAATCTTCACTTGGTTAAGGTGGTATCTGTCAGGGTTCTCCACTATAAATTTACTATTTTTCCCTTTGTATTTAAGAATATTTGCAGGGAGATATTAGAAAGTATGAAAATATTGTTTATGCTTATGATTTGCCCACTAATATTAACATTCATCAGTTGATCTTGTCTACAGCAATTATTACAATGAAGTACTAATTGTGATTTTCTATTTCCTGCATTCCTTATATATTTAATAATTGGAAAACTGGAATTCTTCTGTTAATAAGAATTGTCTCTACTTTGTACTTATTTTACCAGCACAAACTAATAGATATTTATTTTATTCTTTGGGTTATATTCCTATATTTTTTTAGTTTGCTGCTCAAATTATTCCAGCTTTGAGCAGTAAATTATTGGAATCTCTTTTAGGTTGGCTCCAGTGCTGAGCGTGCCCTTTATCTTTTTTAAACGTGTTTCCTTATTTTCATCATCACAAGATGCACCAGGTTCATCTTTTTTCCCTACTCCAGCCCTGGAATCAGCCAACCTTTTGTTTAATGTGGAATGGCATTTCAAATCCATGATCTGTGCCTTACATCTACTTGCTATTGAGATATCACTGCTTCTGGGTCCTTTCAGTTGGTATAGATAGGAAATACATGTGCATGTGTATATGCTAAGTCGCTTCAGTAGTGTTCGACTCTTTAAGACCCTATGGACTGTAGCTCGCCAGGCTCATCTGTTCATGGGATTCTTCAGGCAAGAATACTAGAGTGGGTTGCCATTTCCTTCTCCAGGGGATCTTCCCAAACTGGGGATTGAAACCACATCTCCTGCATTGGCAGGTAGATTCTTTAACACTGCTGCCACCTGGGAAGCCCCAGCTAGGAAATAATGCATGTACTAACTTATATATATATACACATCTATATCTATTTCTGTGTCTATCTAGAGTACTTAATAAAAAAAACTACGAGTCCACACTGATACCTATGACTCCAACGCAGCATGCAGGGTTCATTTTAGTCTTCTCCCTTTTCTTATTTGTACCTTTTTTCTGTGACACTGAGAAACCTGGTTCTCATTATCTACAATATATTTACTTAATTTTTCAACCCTAGTATATTTATAAGGTAGTTTCAGAATCCTTAAGCCATACCCCTATGAGAAATGAAGTTATGAACTAGAGTGTAGTGTTTGTACACCATTTGTTGTTGTTGTCTTTAGCCTTGTAGTATGCAGTCAATACCCTGTTTTCCAAAATTATTTAGGTCAGCTCCTTTCTTTCCCATCCCCTTCATCGTGTAATTCATTCATATAATAATATAGTTAGATTCATTTATCACAGTCTGCAGTCCTATACCCCTTTCCCCAACATTCTGGTTGAATTTTCTAAAATTTGAATACATTAAAATTCACTGTATGATGTATAGTTCTGTTCTATGGGGTTTTGACAAATGCATATAGTAATGTATCCACTGATACCAGACACAGGAGAGTTCCATCACTCCAAATAGTCCCTCATGATGCCCCATTGAGGTCAGACCTTTTTCCCATCCCTAACCCTTGGTAACCATTGACTTGTTTTTGTCCATATGGTTTTCTTTTTTTCAGAGTGTCATGTAAAATGGAATTTTAACCATTAATGCATTGAAAGGTATTTAGATCGTTTCTGCCTTTTGACTCTTATGAATAAAACAGTGTAATAATAGCTTCAAGCATTTATGTATAGGTTTTTATGTAAACATAAGTTTTCACTTCTCTTGGGTGGTTACCTAACATCAGGATAAGTACTTTAAAAATGTATTTATTCAAATATCCAGAAAATAAAAAGGAAATCATATGTATTCAGTACTACATTTTGGTAACTACCATATTAATACTGTACCATTTCAGTGTAGTTTCATAACTTTACATCAGCTTTACATCTCCATTACCATTTACTGTCAGAATCTTCTGATTTTGGTCAAACTGATTGCATTTTTGGTCTCCTAGAATTTCTGTCTTATAATTGCCACAGTGATATAAAATGTTATATTTTGGTTGTTACATGGATTAGAATCAACCCTAGAAAAGGTGTACATGGGGACAAAATGTTCAGTCTTGAAGCCAGGGACTGGCTCTATTTACTAGCCCCTGAAAGACGTTGACTTTATAATGATCAATCTTTAAGAAGATGCCCTTTGTGTATGAGCAATGACTCATCTGACATTAATTGAGAGTCTTCTTAAAGAACCCCTGTCTTAATATTATCAAACCTATTAGCTTGTTACAGAACTTGAAGTTGTTGCCATTAGCACCACTCTTCTGGGTTAAGGTTCAGTCATTTTCTCTAGAAGGTTTCTGTTAAAAATGCACATTTTTAATCTGAGAGGGCAGATGTTTAGCACATTAGCTAGCTGTCACCTCAGAGAGATCATGGCTCTGGTCTCTGAGATTCCTCTCTACTGATACCTTTCTGTTAGTAGGCAGATACTCATTTCTGTTTTCACTTAACTGTGAGCTCTTAGACTGAGGTTAGAATTCACCTCTATATTTCCTGTGCTTGGCATTGTAGTAGTTGGTCCATATATATGTCTTGAATGGATGAATAAATGCCTGGTGAGTACATGATGCTTAAAGATAGAGGGTGGGAGATTTGCAAGGAAAAGCTCCCCATATGTGGCACAGGGAGGAAAAGGGAAGCCTAAGTGGAAGAGCACAAGCATGGGTGTGGAGTACCAGAGAATGACAGGATGTGTGCATGCTAAGTCGCTTCAGTTGTGTCCGAGTCTTTGCAACCCTATGGACCATAGCCTGCCAAGGTCCTGTGTCCATGGAATTCTCCAGGCAAGAATACTGGAGTGGGTTGCCATGACCTCCTCCAGGGGATCTTCCTGACCCAGGGATCTGACACGTGTCTCTTATGTCTCCTGCATTGTCAGGTGGGTTCTTTACCACTAGCGCCACCTGGGAAGTCTAGCAACAGGATGATATGTCTATTGTGGGAAAAGTAGACAAGATAAAAATTAATTGGAGGCCAACTTTAAAGTTCAAAGCTTTGTGGAAGCTGTGTCCAAGGGGGTGAGCTCTGGAGATAGAATGGGCTAAAATTCCAGCCTTGCTACTTTCTGCAAGAATTTGGCTTTTACTTCAAGTAAGACAGCGATAAATTTGGGATGGGGTGTTTGAGTAAAAAAATAACTTGATGTGACTTTTATTTTGACAGGATCCCTCTGGTTGTAGTGCTGGGGCTAGAATGAGGTGTGAGGTCAATGCCAGCATGGGGAACATTGGTAAAGAGGCTATGACAGTAATCCAGGCTGGTGATGAGAGTGGCTTAGGACAAGATGGATGCAGTGCAGATTGTGAGACATGGTCAGATTCAGCATGTATGCTGGAGACAGAGTTGTCAACATTTCATGATGGATAATGCTGGACCTCTTTCATCTGTGCCCAACAAAACAAAATGAAACACTATAATGTCTATAAACTATCAAATAGAAGTTGATATTACTGGGTTAAGCAGAGCTAATTTTCCAGTAAAGCAAAACTTTCTTGCTTTACTTGCTTTAGAAATCCAAGAAGTAACCTTGGATTTGGTATGTTTCCAACAGCTGACATGAGGCTTTCAGGTTCCTATTTTCCAGCTGTCTTCTATAAGAAGCTTCAGCAGAGTAGTATTTACATTACCTCTTTTCCTGCTGATTGAATCTGTAACAAACAGAGCAGTGTGTACAATTTTATCTCACTTGAGAGCATTTCTGACTGTAGATCTGTCATTCTTTGTATGGGAAATAGAATTCTTTTAGGATGTACTTCTTACAGGGAAGGTTTTTACCCAGTGAGATAAACACACTATGAAAACAATTTGACCAGATAAGGGTACATGAACCCCATCTATCCACCTATGTACACACACTCAGCTTCATGTAAGTCTGCAAGTCTCTCTGGCCCTGATACGAGAAGACAAAGTCTTGGTTAGATTAACAATGGATATTCTAATCCTTGAATAAAATTCTCATTATTGAAATTCTTCTCTTGATTAACCAGATGATTTTTTTTTTTTTTTGGCTCATGTAACAACTGCTCTGTGAGGGTATCTGGGAATAAGGAAACTTCTGGATTGTGTATCCTTATGTCACTCAGAGGGGAATTAACCTCCTTGATTCATTAGCGCCTCTCAGAATAGTGCCCCATCCCCTACCAATTTGACATAACTAGGTATACAAACAGCAAGAGAAGTGTTGGCAAGGGAACCTGAATCCCTCCAATATAGTCTCATGATTGAGTTGAACTGAGATTGAAAAACATAATCAACCTTCATTCCTAGGTCTGTGGTGGCGTCTCAGATCAATCTCCGGGACTCCTGTGTATCTGTGGAATTCACCCAGGACAGCAGGCAGATGCCAATGGTTTGGGGTAGTTTTTTAAATTCCTCCTTTGCAGAGATGGTATTTGATCCATTGACGTTTTCTTAGCAGTGAGGGCTGGAAAAGCCCTTGTGACTTCTGTCAGTGTGTTTATCCACAGGTTAGTAGCCAGAGGATGAGTTTGCAGACATGAGGGTGCCTGTAAATGAATCAGTGATATCCTGCCTCATCTGAGAACCCAAGTGAAATTCCATTTTGATGGATTCCTCTCTGGGCAGGATTAAATTTTTCTTTTTTTAAAAAATTAATTAATCATTTTAATTGGAGGGTAATTTCTTTACAATATTGGGTGGTTTTTGCCATACATCAACATGAATCACCCATGGGTATACATGTGTTCCCCATCCTGAACCCCCCTCCCATCTCCCTCCCCATCCCATCCCTCTGGGTCATCCCAGTGCACCAGCCCCAAGCACCCTGTCTCATGAATCGAACCTGGACTGGCGATTCATTTCACATATAATATACATGTTTCAATGCCATTCTCCCAAATCATCCCACCCTTGCCCTCTCCCACAGAGTCCAAAAGACTGTTCAGTACATCTGTGTCTCTTTTGGTGTCTTGCATACAGGGTTATTGTTACCATCTTTCTAAATTCCATATATGTGCATTAGTATACTGTATTGGTGTTTTTCTTTTTGGCTTACTTCACTCTGTATAATGGGCTCCAGTTTCATCCATCTCATTAGAACTGATTCAAATGAATTATTTTTAATGGCTGAGTAATATTCCATGGTGTATATGTACCACAGCTTCCTTATCCATTTGTCTGCTGATGGGCATCTAGGTTGCTTCCATGTCCTGGCTATTATAAACAGTGCTGCAATGAACATTGTGGTGCACGTGTCTCTTTCAGATCTGGTTTCCTCGGTGTGTATGCCCAGAAGTGGGATTGCTGGGTCATATGGCAGTTTTATTTCCAGTTTTTTAAGGAATCTCCACACTGTTCTCTATAGTGGCTGTACTAGTTTGCATCCCCACCAACAGTGTAAGAAAGTTCCCTTTTCTCCACACCCTCTCCAGCATTTATTGCTTGTAGAATTTTGGATAGCCGCCATTCTGGCTGGTGTGAAATGGTACCTCATCGTGGTTTTGATTTGCATTTCTCTGATAATGAGTGATGTTGAACATCTTTTCACGTGTTTGTTAGTCATCTATATGTCTTCTTTGGAAAAATGTCTATTTAGTTCTTTGGCCCATTTTTTTTAATTGGGTCATTTATTTTTCTGGAATTGAGCTGCAGGAATTGCTTGTATATTTTTGAGTTTAATTCTTTGTCAGTTGCTTCGTTTGCTATTATTTTCTCCCATTCTGAAGGCTGTCTTTTCACCTTGCTTATAGTTTCCTTGGATGTGCAAAAGCTTTTAAGTGTAATTAGGTCCCATTTGTTTATTTTTGCTTTTATTTCCAATATTCTGGGAGGTGGGTCATAGAGGATCCTGCTGTGATTTATGTCGGAGAGTGTTTTGCCTATGTTTTCCTCTAGGAGTTTTATACTTTCTGATCTTACATTTAGATCTTTAATCCATTTTGAGTTTATTTTTGTGTATGGTGTTAGAAAGTGTTCTAGTTTCATTCTTTTACAAGTGGTTGATCAGTTTCCCAGCACCACTTGTTAAAAAGATTGTCTTTTCTCCATTGTATATTCTTGCCTCCTTTGTCAAAGATAAGGTGCATGGATATATGCATTAATATACTGTATTGGTATTTTTCTTTCTGACTTATTTCACTCCATATAATAGATTCCAGTTTCATCCACCTCATTAGAACTGACTCAAATGTGTTCTTTTTAATGGCTGAGTAATATTCCATTGTGTATATATGCCACAACTTCCTTATCCATTTGTCTGCTGATGGGCCTCTAGGTTGCTTCCATGTCCCAACTATTTTAAACAGTGCTTCAATGAACATGTATATGTCTCTTTCAATTCTGGTTTCCTCAGTGTGTATGCCTAGCAGTGGGGTTGCTAGGTCGTATGGCAGTTCGATTTCCAGTTTTTTAAGGAATCTCCACAGTGTTCTCCATAGTGGCTGTACTAGTTTGCATTCCCACCAACAGTGTAAGAGGGTTCCCTTTTCTCCACACCCTCTCCAGCATTTATTGTTTGTAGACTTTTTGATAGCAGCCATTCTGACCAGCATGAGATGGTACTTCATTGTGGTTTTGATTTGCATTTCTCTGATAATGAGTGATGTTGAGCATCTTTTCTTGAGTTTGTTAGACATCTGTATGTCTTTTTTGGAGAAATGTCTGTTCTTTGGCCCACTTTTTGATTGCATTGTTCATTTTTCTGGCATTGAGCTGCATGAGCTGCTTATATATTTTTGAGATTAATTCCTTGTCAGTTGTTTCAGTTGCTATTATTTTTTCCCATTATGAAGGCTGCCTTTTCATCTTGCTTATAGTTTCCTTCATTTTGCAAAAGCTTTTAAGTTTAATAAGGTCCAAATGTTTATTTTTCTTTTCATTTCCATTACTCTGGGAGGTTGGTCACAGAGGATCCTTCTGTGATTTATGTCAGTGTGTGTTCTGCCTGTTTTCCTTTGGGAGCTTTATAGTTTCTGGTCTGATATTTAGATCTTTAATCCATTTTGAGTTTACTTTTCTGTATGGTGTTAGAAACCGTTCTAATTTCACTCTTTTATAAGTGGTTGACCAGTTTTCGCAGCACTACTTGTTAAAGGGATTGTCTTTTCTCCATTGTGTATTTTTGCCTCCTTTGTCAAAGATAAGGTGTCCAGAAATGCATGGGTTTATCTCTGGGCGTTTGATTTTGTTCCATCAATTTATATTTCTGTCTTTGTGCCAGTACCATACTGTCTTGATGACTGTAGCTTTGTAGTCTGAAGTCAGGCAGGTTGATTCATCCAGTTTAATTCTTCTTTCTCAAGATTGCTTTGGCTATTCAAATTTTTTTCTGTTTCCATACAAATTGTGAAATTATTTGTTCTAGTTCTGTGAAAAATATGGTTGGTAGCTTGATAGGGGTTGCACTGAATCTATAGATTGCTTTGGGTAGTATACTCATTTTCACTGTATTGATTCTTCCAATCCACGAACATCGTATATTTCTCCATCTACTTGTGTCATCTTTAATTTCTTTCATCAGTGTTTTATAGTTTCCTATATATAGATCTTTTGTTTCTTTAGGTAAATTTATTCATAAGAATTTTATTCTTTTCATTGTAATGGTATATGTGACTTTCCTTAATTTCTCTTTATATTTTCTCATTGTTAGTGTATAGGAATGCAAGGGATTTCTGTGTATTAATTTTATATCCTGCAACTTTATTCTGTTCATTGATTCAATTCGGTTCAGTTCAGTTCAGTTGCTCAGTCGTGTCCGACTCTGTGACCCCATGAATCGCAGCACACCAGGCCTCCCTGTCCATCACAAACTCCTGGAGTTTACTTAAACTCATGTTCATCGAGTCAGTGATGCCATCCAGCCATCTCATCCTCTGTCATCCCCTTCTCCTCCTGCCCCCGATCCCTCCCAGCATCAGGGTCTTTTCCAGTGAGTCAATTCTTTGCATGAGGTGGCCAAAGTTTTGGAGTTTCAGCTTCAGCATCAGTCCTTCCAATGAACACCCAGGACTGATCTCCTTTAGGATGGACTGGTTGGATCTCCTTGCAGTCCAAGGGACTCTCAAGAGTCTTCTCCAACACCACAGTTCAAAAGCATCAATTCTTTCGTGCTCAGCTTTCTTCACAGTCCAACTCTCACATCCATACATTACCAATGGAAAAACCATAGCCTTGACCAGACAAACCTTTGTTGGCAAAGTAATGTCTCTGCTTTTTAATATGCTATCTAGGTTGGTCATAACTTTCCTTCCAAGGAGTAAGTGTCTTTTATTTTCATGGCTACAATCACCACCTGCAGTGATTTTGGAGCCCAAAAATGTAAAGTCTGACACTGCTTCCACTGTTTCCCCATCTATTTCCCATGAAGTGATGGGACCAGATGCCATGATCTTAGTTTTCTGAATGTTGAGCTTTAAGTCAACTTTCACTCTCCTCTTTCACTTTCATCACGAGGCTTTTTAGTTCCTCTTCACTTTCTGCCATAAGGTTGGTGTCATCTGCATATCTGAGATTATTGATATTTCTCCCAGCAATCTTCATTCCAGTTTGTGCTTCTTCCAGCCCAGCAGTTCTCATGATGTACTCTGCATATAAGTTAAATAAGCGGCGTTACAATATACAGCCTTGTCCTACTCCTTTTCCTATTTGAAACCAGTCTGTTGTTCCATGTCAAGTTCTAACTGTTGCTTCCTGACCTGCATATAGGTTTCTCAAGAGGCAGGTCAGATGGTCTGGTATTCCAATCTCTTTCAGAATTTTCCACAGTTTATTGTGATCCACACATCCAAAGGCTTTGGTGTAGTCAATAAAGCAGAAATATATGTTTTTCTGGAATTCTCTTGGTTTTTTAATGATTCAGAGGATGTTGGCAATTTGATCTCTGCCTTTTCTAAAACCAGCTTGAACATCTGGAAGTTCACATTTCACATATTGCTGATTAGCTCTAATAATTTTCTGGTGAAGTCTTTAGGGTTTTCTATGTAGAGGATCATGTCATCTGCAAACAGTGCCAGTTTTACTTCTTCTTTTCCAATCTAGATTCCTTTTATTTCTTGTCTTTGGCTGCTGTGGGATAAAACTTCCAAAACTATGTTGAATATTAGTGGTGAGAGCGGGAACCCTTTCCTTGTTCCTGATTTTGGAGGAAATGCTTTCAATTTTTCAACATTGAGGATAATGTTTGCTGTGGATTTGTTTGAATATGGCTTTTATTATGTTGAGTTATGTTCCTTCTGTGCCTGCTTTCTGGAGAGTTTTTTTTTTTTATCATAAATGGGTGTTGAATTTTGTCAAAGGATTTCTCTGCATCTATTAAGATAATCATATAGTTTTTATCTTTCAACTTGTTAATATGGTGTATCACATTTATTGATTTGCAACTATTGAAGAATCCCTGCATCCCTGGGATAAAGCCCACTTGGTCATGATGTATGATCTTTTTAATATGTTGGTGGATTCTGTTTGCTAGAATTTTGTTAAAGATTTTTGCATCTATGTTCATCAGTGGTATTGGCCTGTACTTTGCTTTTTTTTTTTTCAAGTTTTATTCCATTTATTTTTATTAGTTGGAGGCTAATTACTTTACATCATTACAGTAGTTTTTGTTATACATTGAAATGAATTAGCCATGGAATTACATGTATTCCCCATCCCAGTCCCCCCTCCCACCTCCCTCTCCACCCGATCCCTCTGGGTCTTCCCAGTGCACCAGGCCCGAGCACTTGTCTCATGTACCCAACCTGGGCTGGTTATCTGTTTCACAGGGCGAAGTAAGCCAGAAAGATAAAGACCATTACAGTATACTAACACATATATATGGACTTTAGAAATATGGTAATGATAACCCTATATGCAAAACAGAAAAAGAGACTCAGATGTATAGAACAGACTTGTGGACTCTGGGAGAAGGCGAGGGTGGGATGTTTCAAGAGAACAGCATTGAAACATGTATATTATCTAGGGTGTACTTTGCTTTTTGTGGCATCTTTGTCTGGTTTTGGTGTTAGGGTGATGGTGGCCTCATAGAATGATTTTGGCATTTTACCTTCCTCTGCAATTTTCTGGAAGAGTTTGAGTAGGATAGGTATTAGCTCTTCTCTAAATTTTTGGTAGAACACCTGTGAAGCCATCTGGTCCTGGGCTTTTGTTTGTTGGAAGATTTTTGATTACAGTTTCAATTTCCATGCTTGTGATGGGTCAGTTAAGATATTCTATTTCTTCCTGTTTCAGTTTTGAAAAGTTATACTTTTCTAAGAATTCAATTTCTCCCAAGCTGTCCATTTTAATGGCATATAATTGGTCATTACAGCCTCTTATTATCTTTTGTATTTCCATGTTGTCTGTTGTGATATCTCCATCTTCATTTCTAATTTTATTGATTTGATTCTTCTGGCCTGAAGGGTTTCTATTGAAAGATCAGCTGTTATCCTTATGGAGATCCCCTTGAGTGTTATTTGTTGCTTTTCTCTTGCTGCTTTTAGTGTTTGCTCTATGTTTTTAATATTTTTTAGCTTGATTAATATGTGTCTTGGAGTGTTTCACCTTGGGTTTATCCTGTTTGGGACTCTCTGGGTTTCTTGGAGTGGGTGGCTATTTCCTTCCCTATTTTTCAGGAAGTTTTCTTCTATTATCTCCTCAAGTATTTTCTAATGCCCTTTCTTTTTGTCTTCTTATGAGACACCTGTGATTTGAATGTTGGGATGACTAACCTTGTCCTAGAGTCTCTGAAGTTTTCCTCATTTAATTCTTTTTTCCACTCTGCATCATTTATTTCCACTGTTCTATCTTCTACTTCACTTATCCTCTCTTCTGCCTCAGTCATTCTACTGTTGGTTCTCTCCAGAGTGCTTTTAATCTAAGTTATTGCATTGTTCATTATTGATTGACTCTTTTTTATTGCTTCTAGTTCCTTGTTAAACATTTCTTGCATCTTCTCAATCCTTGTCTCTAGTCTATTTATCTGTAACTCCATTTTGTTTTCAAAATCTTTGATCATCTTTACTATTATTATTCTAAAGTGTTTTTCAAGTCGAGTCCCTATCTCCTCTTCTTTTGTTTGGTTTAATAGGTTTTTTTAATCATGTTCCTTCACCTGCTGAATATTTCTCTGCCTTTTCATTTTGTTTAGATTGCTGTGTTTGGGGTGACGTTTCTGCAGGCCAGCAGGTTGTTGTTCCTCTTAATTGTGGATTCTGCTCCCTGTTGGTGGGGTTGCACGAGGTTCTTGTCAAGGTTTCCTGGTTTGGGGAACTTGTGTCTGTGTTCTGGTTGGTAGAGCTGTATATCTTCTCTCTGGAGTGCAATAAGGTGCCTGGTAATGACTTGGTATGGCTTTGAGCAGCCCATCTTTTAATGCTTAGGGTTGTGTTCCTGTTATGCTGCAGGATTAGCATGGTGTGTCTTTCACTGGAACTTGTTGACTTGTGGAGCTTGTTTCAGTGTAGGTATGGAGACTTTTGAGTTAGCTCTTGTCTATTAATATTCCCTGGAATCAGAAGTTCTATGATGTTCTAAAGTTCTGGAGTTAAGCCTCCTGTCTCTGGGTTTCAGTCCTCTTCAGTTCAGTTTCCCACTCATGTCTAACTCCTTGCAACCCCATGCATCGCAGAACACCAGGCCTCCCTGTCCATCACAAACTCCCAGAGTTTACTCAAACTCATGTCCATAGAGTCGGTGATGCCATCCAGCCATCTCATCCTCTGTCGTCCTCTTCTCCTCCTGCTCCCAATCCCTCCCAGCATCAGGGTCTTTTCCAATGAGTCAACTCTTCTAATGATGTGGCCAAAGCATTGGAGTTTCAGCTTCAGCATCAGTCCTTCCAATGAACACACAACTTATCTCCTTTAGAATGGACTGGTTGGATCTCCTTGCAGTCCAAGGAACTCTCAAGAGTCTTCTCCAACACCACAGTTCAAAAGCATCAATTTTTCGGCGCTCAGCTTTCTTCACAGTCCAACTCTCACATCTATACATGACCACTGGAAAAACCATAGCCTTGACCAGACAAACCTTTGTTGGCAAAGTAATGTCTCTGCTTTTTAATATGCTATCTAGGTTGGTCATAACTTTCCTTCCAAGGAGTAAGTGTCTTTTAATTTCATGGCTGCAGTCACCATATGCAGTGATTTTGGAGCCCCCACAACTAAAGTCTGACACTGTTTCCACTGTCTCCCCATATATTTCCCATGAGGTGATGGAACCAGATGCCATGATCTTAGTTTTCTGAATGTTGAGCTTTAGGTCAACTTTTCACTTTCCTCTTTCACTTTCATCAAGAGGCTCTTTAGTTCCTCTTCACTTTCTGCCATAAGAGTGGTGTCATCTGCATATCTGAGATTATTGATATTTCTCCTGGCAATCTTGATTCCAGCTTGTGCTTCTTCCAGCCCATCATTTCTCAGGATGTACTCTGCATATAAGTTAAAAAAGCAGGGTGACAATATACAGTCTTGATGTACTCCTTTTCCTATTTGAAACCAGTCTACTGGTCCATGTCCAGTTGTAACTGTTGCTTCCTGAAACCTGCATACAGGTTTCTCAAGAGGCAGGTCAGGTGGCCTGGTATTCCAATCTCTTTCAGAATTTTCCACAGTTCATTGTGATCCACACCGTCGAAGGCTTTGGCATAGTCAATAAAGCAGAAATAGATGTTTTTTCTGGAAATCTCTTGCTTTTTTGATGATCCAGCGGATATTGGCAATTTGATCTCTGGTTCCTCTGCCTTTTCTAAAACCAACTTGAACATCTGGAAGTTCTTGACTCATGTATTGCTGAAGCTTGGCTTGGAGAATTTTGAGCATTACTTTACTAGCATGTGAGATGAGTGCAATTGTGCAGTAGTTTGAGCATTCTTTGGGATTGCCTTTCTTAGGGATTGGAATGAAAATGGACCTTTTCCAGTCCTGTGACCACTGCTGAGTTTGACCTTCCTGAGCCTCCTTAATTCTTCCCTTATCACTAGCTAGAGCAATTCAGATATTCCCATTTCCCTGAGCATGAGTGTTCATTTTCTCTAATTTAGAGACTAGTTTAGCAGTGAGTTTGCCTTATCTGCTGGAGGCCTTATCAGGTATTAGATAGAGCCTTTATCTTGAGAGAGGCTCAAAGTCAAGCCATTCTCCTTTATGTAGTTTTATCATCTGAGCCATTGATCAAGCACCCCAGTAATCCAAGCCCACAAATATTCCATGGCTACAATGGAGTTATGCTGAGTGTTATTCTTAGTTACTAGCATGTGATATGAGTGCAATTGTGCAGTAATTTGAGCATTCTTTGGCATTGCCTTTCTTAGGGATTGGAATGAAAATTGACCTTTTCCAGTCCTGTGGTCAGTGCTGAGTTTTCCAAATTTGCTTGCATATTGAGTGCAGCACTTTCAGAGCTTCATCTTTTAGGATTTGAATTAGCTCAACTGGAATTCCATCACCTCCACTAGCTTTGTTCATAGTCATGCTTCCTAAGGCCCACTTGACGTCACATTCCAGGATGTCTGGCTCTAGGTGAGTGATCACACCATTGTGATTATCTGGGTCATGAAGATCTTTTTTGTACAGTTCTTCTGTGTATTCTTGCCACCTCTTCTTAATATCTTCTGCTTCTGTTAGGTCCATACCATTTCTTTCTTTTATTGAGCCCATTTTTGCATGAAATATTCCCTTGGTATCTCTAATTTCCTTGAAGAGATCTCTAGTCTTTCCCATTCTGTTGTTTGCCTCTATTTCTTTTCATTGATCACTGAGGCAGGCTTTCTTATCTCTCCTGGTGATTCTATGGAACTCTGCATTCAAATGGGAATATCTTTCCTTTTCTCCTTTGCTTTTCGCTTCTCTTCTTTTCACAGCTATTTGTAAAGTCTCCTCAGACAACCATTTTGCCTTTTTGCATTTCTTTTCCGTGGGGATGATCTTGATCCCTGTCTCCTGTACAATGTCACGAACCTCTGTCCATAGTTCATCACGCTCTCTGTCTATCAGATATAGTCCCTTAAATCTATTTCTCACTTCCAGTGTATATTCATAAGGGATTTGATTTAGGTCATACCTGAATGGTCTAGTGGTTATCTGTACTTTCTTCAGTTTAAGTCTGAATTTGGCAGTAAGGAGTTCATGATCTGAGCCACAGTCATCTCCAGGTCTTGTTTTTGCTGACTGTATAGAGCTTCTCCATCTTTGGCTGCAAAGAATATAATCAATCTGACTTCAGTGCGGACCATCTGGTGATGTCCATGTGTAGAGTCTTCTCTTTTGTTGTTGGAAGAGTGTGTTTGCTATGACCAGTGTGTTCTCTTGGCAAAACTCTATTAGCCTTTGCCCTACTTCATTCCGTACTCCAAGGCCAAATTTGCCTGTTAGTCCAGGTGTTTCTTGACTTCCTACTTTTGCATTCCAGTCCCCTATAATGGTGTTAGTTTTGGGTGTTAGTTCTTAAAGGTCTTGTAGGTCTTCATAGAACCATTCAACCTCAGCTTCTTCAGCATTACTAGTTGGGGCATAGGCTTGGATTACCATGATATTCAATGGTTTGCCTTGGAAATGAACAGAGATCATTCTCTCATTTTTGAGGTTTGATCCAAGTACTGCATTTCAGACTCTTTTGTTGACTATGATGGCTACTCCATTTCTTCTAACGGATTCCTGCCCACAGTAGTAGATATAATGGTCATCTGAGTTACATTCATCCATTCGAGTCCATTTTAGTTCACTGATTCCTAGAATGTTGACATTCACTCTTGCCATCTCATGTTTGACCACTTCCAATTTGCCTTGATTCATGGACCTAACATTCCAGGTTCCTATGCAATATTGCTCTTTATAGCATCGGGCCTTGCTTCTATCACCAGTCCCATCCACAACTGGGTATTGTTTTTGCTTTGACTCCATCCCTTCATTCTTTCTGGAGTTATTTCTCCACTGATCTCCAGTAGCATATTGGACACCTACCAACCTGGGGAGTTCCTCTTTCAGTATCCTATCATTTTGCCTTCTCATACTGTTTCGGGTAACACTTGTTTATCCTTCAAAACTCAGCTCAGTGATAATTTCTTTCAGGGAGACTTCACAGACATCTCTGACATGTTCCCTCACCACATCTAAATTAGATAACCTCTATTATATGTCCCTATAGTACCTTGTGATTAGTTTTATTTTAGCATCTAGCACATGGTATCATAATTGCCTCTTCACTTGTCTGTTCTTCCATTGCTCTGTGAGTTCTTAGATATCTGTTAGGGATTGTTCCTCTTATTCTCACATCTCCTGGAGATGTGGTGTCCACCATGTGTCTAACATGTGATTGACACTCAATAACTATTTTTGAATGAACAAATACTGAAATCAAATTAGAAAATCTGCTTAAAGGGAAACTGAAAACAGTAAGAAATGGTAGTTTATACTTGTATAAGTGAAGAATGAAACAGTGAAATAAGTCATAAAAAAAAAAACTTTAAAAGTACCACAATCTGGGGTTACTTTGGTCCCATCACTTCACGGCAAATAGATGGGGAAACAGTGGAAACAGTGGCTGACTTTATTTTTTGGGGCTCTAAAATCATGGCAGATGGTGACTGCAGCCATGAAATTAAAAGACACTTACTCCTTGGGGGAAAGTTATGACCAACCTAGATAGCATATTAAAATGCAGAGACATTACTGTGCCAACAGAGGTCCGTCTCATCAAGGCTGTGATTTTTCCAGTAGTCATGTATGGATGTGAGAGTTGGACTATAAAGAAAGCTGAGTGCCAATAAATTGATGCTTTTGAACTGTGGTGTTGAAGACTCTTGAGAGTCCCTTGGACTGCAAGGAGATCCAACCAGCCCATTCTAAAGGAGATCAGTCCCGAGTGTTCATTGGAAGGACTGATGTTGAAGCTGAAACTCCAGTACTTTGACCACTTGATGTGAAGAGCTGACTCATTTGAAAAGACTGTGATGCTGGGAAAGATTGAAGGCAGGAGGAGAAGGGGACGAGAGAAGGTGAGATGGTTGGATGGCATCACCAGCTTCATGGAGATGAGTTTGAGTAAACTCCAGAAGTTGGCGATGGACAGGGAGGCCTGATGTGCTGTAGTTCATGGGGTTGCAAAGAGTTGGACACAACTGAGTGACTGAACTGGGGTCACTTAGCATTGACTGGGACTATTAATATTATACTGTATTATAATTTTCTATTATGGTTTGTATTGCATAATGCAATCGTTCCCATTAATTTTAAAGACATCAGAACATCTAGAAAAGACTATTTTGTAGCTTCCATTTAAGAAAATGTGGGAATATGTACTACATAATAGGACTTATAACTTAAGACTAATCTACATCAAACCAGGTTTGGGGAAAATGATTAAAGGGAAAGGTTTCTTATATTAATTAATTTATTTTATTTGGAGGCTAGTTACTTTACAATATTGTGGTTTTTGCCATACATTGACATGAATCATCCATGGGTATACATGTGTCACCCCATTCTGAAACCCCCTCCCACCTCCCTTCCCAACCCATCCCTCTGGGTTGTCCCAGAGCACCAGCTTTGAGTGCCCTGCTTCATGCATTGAACTATCACTGGTCATCAGTTTTACATATGGTAATACACATGTTTCAATGCTATTCTCTCAAATCATCCCACCCTCACCTTCTCCCACATAGTTAAAAAATCTGTTCTTTACATTTGTGTCTCTTTTGCTGTCTTGCATATAGGGTCATCATTACCATAAAGATGAGTAGCTTTAACACACATAGTTCTGGAATTTATGTATTTTTTTTCCAAGTTGATTTGTAGGTTTAGATATAGATAAATAATATAACTGAAACCCAAATCATTTTTACACAAAGATACTATTGAGTTCATTTTCGGAGACCATCCTAAAAATCTTTCATATACTATACAATTAAAGAAAATATTTCTCTAGATAGAAATGTCTTCAAAATATTCATGACTCGTGTAAATAAAGTTATGAATGCTCTAATGTAAAGGAGCTTGGAAGTAATTATTTGTGCCTAGATCTTTTGTTTTATTGCTCCTCATTACTATACTCTTTGGCCTTTTTTTCCCTATCCCTGTTGTTTTCCCATCAAACTCTTCTTGCAATGCAAGAGACTGCCTGCAATGCAGGAACAAGGACATGATCCCTGGTTCAGGAAGATCCCCTGGAGAAGGAAATGGCAACCCACTCCAGTAATCTTGCCTGGAAAATTCAATGGACAGAGGAACATGGCGTGCTACAGTCCATGGGGTCACAAGAGTCGGATATGATTTAGTGAGTAGACCACCAACCACCATCAGTTAAGTAGCTCAACAAATGACTAGTGTACACATACAAAATATAGGTAATAAAGATATAGGCAACTATGAATCCATATTAAGTGATCAACAACCATCTAAATATTTGTTTAGGAGTGGTTGATGACCATCATTTGGAAGCAGCAGAACCAGGACACATTGTTGCTACAGTTTTCTCACTGCTTACATCTTCATAGCATGATCTTTTGTGGGAATGGGTGTTTGGAAGTGGAGTGGGTAAGGTGAGTGGATTCGGGAATAGGGAAAACAATAAAAAAAGAGAGCTAAGTCCATTAAGAAGTCTTTTCTGTACTTAAAATATTATTCAAACTTTTAAACATAAAACATACAAATTAATGTATGAATTAACTTTTCCTTCTGGGAAGGAAAGCTCTTATTAGGGCAAGAGAGATTTCAGGATGGGCAATCAGTATGAGAGTACTGTCATTGCAATTTCAAGTTGGTTTTGAAGAGTGACATGTTGTATAAGACTGGGAAGCAATTGAGAGAAAAACCCTTTTCAAAGGGAGACCAAGATCAGTCTTACCTTTTTAAGGTCAGTACTTTAAAACACACATGTTTCTCATACAACATAAAAAAAATCATTCTATACTCTACAGTCCCTAGTATCAATACTACAGAGTTTATACACAGGAAGTAGCCTGAGAAGTGCAGTTATTTGACAGCAGAAACATGCAAATCACAAAAATAATCATATATTTATTTAATGCCTATTATATGCTATGCTTTCATTTTCTTTTTCTCTTTTAATTTAATCCCTTTAACAAGCCTATAAGGCAGGTACTATTATTATCTCATTTTCCAGATGAGAAAATTAAGGGCTCCAGGAGGTGATGTTAATTGTCCAAGATAACATAGCAAGTGATGGAATTGTCATCAAACACAGGCATCTGGTTCTCCAAGAGCTATGCATTTTCCCACTAAGATATATTGTTCTGTGCACTGGCAAGCACCATTTTCTTTTCCCTTCATAACCTCTCTACCCATGTTTCTGGATATGGGAATAAACGTGTCACATTGGCTTATTGAAACTGAAGGTGTGAATGTGGAAACATATGGTTACAATTCCATAACCCGAGCTATGCCTGGAGCATTTGCACAAGCGATTCATAGCAGGATTGTCTAATGTGATTTGAGGACTACACAACCTGAGAGGTTTAGAGGGCTTTCTCACCGGGATGTCACATGGGCCAAGGGGGACAATATTAAAGGGTACTAGGTAGATTCGAGAGCCCTGTGGGAGTGAAGGAATAGTCCTGCTAAGTCCTTGGCAGCATTGAGACACCTGTAAGATGCTTTTCTGGAATGGGCTTCGAGGATGGAGTCATATTAAGCCTTCAGCATAGAATTTTGTGGTTTATGAATGTTTGTTTCAGCCAAGTGTGGCACCTCTGATGGTTACTAATGAATATATTTAGTATAATCATAACTGGATTTTTAAAAGAAGAGAAATATAAGAATATATGTGTTTTACACTGGAAGGATGAAATATTTGTTTCAACTGAGATAGAAACCAAGATATTTCAGTCACTCCTGTGACTCTAATGAATCACAGACATGGTGAGCTTGCCAAAGACACAGAAGCAAAATACATCCTTTGTTGTCCCTGAAGAATTTCAGGGTAAAAGTAGATTTTTATAAAGGCTTCAACTTTGAATGAATGAATGAATGACAGGTGAATGAATGAGAAGTTCTTTTGTCAGATGGCCCCTGTTCCCTGCTGAAAATATTTTTTCAAAGAGGTGATGTTATCAGCAGATGAATGGATGAGGAAGCTGTGGTACATATACACCATGGAATATTACTCAGCCATTAAAAAGAATTCATTTGAATCAGTTCTAATGAGATGGGTGAAACTGGAGCCCATTATACAGAGCGAAGTAAGCCAGAAAGATAAAGACCATTACAGTATACTAACACATATATATGGAATTTAGAAAGATGGTAACGATAACCCTATATGCAAAAAAAGAAAAAGAGACTCAGATGTATAGAACAGACTTGTGGACTCTATGGGAGAACGCGGGGGTGGGATGTTTCAAGAGAACAGCATCGAAACATGTATATCTAGGGTGAAACAGATCACCAGCCCAGGTTGGATGCATGAGACAAATGCTCGGGCCTGGTGCACTGGGAAGACCCAGAGGGATCGGGTGGAGAGGGAGGTGGGAGGGGGGACCGGGATGGGGAATACATGTAAATCCTGGCTAATTCAATGTATGACAAAAACCACTGCAATGCTGTAAAGTAATTAGCCTCCAACTAATAAAAAAAAAAAAAAAGGAAATTGACTAGGTGCTTCTAAAAAAAAACAAAAAAAACAAAGAGGTGATGTTAGAGATGGTGTTATTTCAGCTACTCTGAAAAATCCACTAAAATCTGTACACAAATTGTAAGAACTGTTTATTAGAACTTACTATGTTTTAAGCCCGTGCTAATATAATACCCACAAGAACTATGTAATATTGGGTACTCTTACTGATGGGCTTCCTAGGTAGCTCAGTGGTAAATCTGCCTGCCAATGCAGGAGACACAGATTCAACTTCTGGGTCAGCAAGATCTCTTGGAGGAAATGGCAGCCCTCTTCAGTATTCTTGCATAGAGAATCCCACAGACAGAGGACCCTGGTGGGCCAAAGGGTCAGACACAACTGAGCACATATGCACTCTTAATGATATTATTTTACAGGTGAGGAAATAGCCTTGGAGTGCTTATATTTCTTGATCTAGGTTACACAGCTGTAGACTAGTGATTTTAAATTAGTCCACAAATCACTCCCTTTACTACTACATTATACTGTTTAAAAATTTTGAGTATAGATTACCCTTAAAGTACCTCAGTCAAGAATAAAGAATACAGGTAATAGCAGAGATGGGGAATTAAGCTCAGCCTTCCTTGAGGAGGGCTTTCTTGGTAGCTCAGATGGTAAAGCATCTGCCTGCAATGCAGGAGACCTGGGTTCGATCCCTGGGTTGGGAAGATCCCTGGGTTGGGAAGATCCCCTGGAGAAGGAAATGGCAACCCACTCCAGTACTCTTGGCTGAAAAATCCTATGGATGGAGGAGCCTGGTAGACCACAGTCCATGGGGGTCACAAAACGTCAGACACTACTGTGTGACTTTACTTTCTTTTCACTTTTCTTTGAGGAATCAAACATTTAACCAGTCCCTTAAGATGCCTCAGAAGTGCCCAACAGTAGTAAGCAACTGGCCCAAAGTTTGTCTGTCTGCAGAGCTAATTCATGTAATAGAACTACTGTCATTACTTGTTGCATGGTGGTGGTGAAAGGGTAATGCAATCACCTTTCTACATCACATCTATGCTAAAAGTGTGTGTGTGTGCTTGGTTGCTTCAGTTGTGTCTGTCTCTTTGTAGCCCCCAGTCTTCTCTGTCCAAGGGATTCTCCAGGCAAGAATACTGAAGCCGGTTGCCATTTCCTCCTCCAGATCTTCCCGACCCAGGGATAGAACCTCTATCTCCTATGTCTCCTCCACTGTAGGCAGATTCTTTACTGCTGAGCCACCGGTAAGCTCCCAAACACATTCTGCTCAAAAACTTTTGTTCCTTCCTACTGCCTAGAGAATCAAGTTCTGATTCTTTACCTTATTACTCAGGGCTGGCCACAAGATGACCACAACCTAACTTAGCAATTTGTCCTTAGGCCATTGTCATATACTGCAAACTAGACAAAGTTTGGAATCATGGATAACATGCAGCTCAAACAAACAAGATTTTATTAAGCATGCAGCAAACCATATTGTTAATGACAAACTACTTACAGCACAGTTACAACTTCTTCCCAGGTAGTGCCAGTGATAAACAATCCATCTGCAATGCACCAAAAAAAAAAAAAAAATGAGGTGTGCGTTCTGCCCCTGGGTCCAGAAGAACCCCTGGTGGAAAGCAAGCCACCCATTCAAGTATTCTTGTCTGGAGAATCCCATAGATAGAGGAGTATGGCAAGCTACCATTTATAGGATTGCATAGAGTCAAAGACACAACTGAACACAGGCAGTTAAGTTTACACAGTGACAGCTTGACCTAGGGACAGCACCAATTACTGACACCTCAACCTAGGGACAGCACCAGTTAGTGACAGCTCGACCTAGGAGAAGTGCCAGTTACTGACAGCTCAGTTTAGTGACTGCTCAACCTACGGGCAGATCCGGTGACAGCTCACATCAGAGGCAGCTTCAACGGCAGCTCCAGTGGAAACTAACTCTTAAGATGCAACACCGGCTGCAACCTTGAAGCCAACACGAGTTTTCGTGGCTTCCTTTTTTTATACCTTTGGTCTCCTTTCCCTGGAGCCTGATTTGTTATGCCCTATGCAAAATAACTGACAGTACCTGCATGCCCCTGATTGGTTACACCCAGGAGCACTCGAGCAAGGAGTGTGTGTTTTCCCAGGTTGCTGCTGCTGCTAAGTCACATCAGTCGTGTCCGACTCTGTGCAACCCCATAGATGGCAGCTCACCAGGTTCCCCCATCCCTGGGATTCTCCAGGCAAGAATACTGGAGTGGGTCGCCATTTCCTTCTCCAATGCGTGAAAGTGAAAAGTGAAAGTGAAGTCGCTCAGTCGTGTCCGATTCTCAGCGAACCCATGGACTGCAGCCCACCAGGCTCCTCCATCCATGTGATTCTCCAGGCAAGAGTACTGGAGTGAGGTGACATTGCCTTCTCCGGGTTAGGCCCTATGCAAATATGGGATGGTATCAGCATGTGCCTGATTGGCTATAGCCAGGACCAATCAGGGAAAGGGGTGTGTTTTCCCTGGTTAAAGTGAAAGTGAAAGTTGCTCAGTGTGTCCAGCTCTTTAGGACCCCATGGCTGACAGGCTCTTCTGTTCATGGAATTCTCCAGGCAAGAATATTGGAGTGGGAGTTCCCATCTCCAGAGATCTTCCCAACCCAGGGATCGAACCCAAGTCTCCTGCATTTCAGGCAGGTTCTTTACCATCTGAGCCACCAGGGAAGCCTAGGAATACTGGTGTCGGTAGCCTATCCCTTCTCCAGGGGATATGCCTGACCCAGGAATCCAACCGGGGTGTCCTTCAGTGTAGGCTGATTCTTTACCAGCTGAGCTTTCCCAGGTTCAGCCCTATGCAAATAGGTGATGGTGCCAGCATTTGCCTGATTGGTTTCACCCAAGACTAAAGGTTCTCACTCAGGTGCTTGACTTCCCCTCTTATGGGCCTTCTCCCCTGCACTGCCTCTTCCTCCACCACGTGGTTCCATCATCTTGGACTTCCTATTTTTTTCTGACTACCTGATGCCTCCCTTTGCTCCTTTTATCAGAGAAGGCAATGGCACCCCACTCCGGTACTCTTTCCTGGAGAATCCCATGGACGGAGGGACCTGGTGGGCTGAGGTACATAGGGTTGCTGAGAGTCGGACGCGACTGGGCGAATTCACTTTCACTTTTCACCTGCGTGCTTTGGAGAAGGAAATGGCAACCCACTCCAGTGTTCTTGCCTGGAGAGTCCCAGGGACAGGGGAGCCTGGTGGGCTGCTGTCTATGGGGTCGCACAGAGTCGGACATGACTGAAGCGACTTAGCAGCAGCAGCAGCTCCTTTTATGCCCTGATCTCCCCAACAGGTCATTCCTACTGGTCAAAATCATATTTATCTTTCAAAATTCTTCTCAAATGCCATCTTAAAACTAAGATTTTATTTTTATTTCATTGATGTATAATTGACATATAACATATTCTTTTCAGGTGTAAAACATAATGATTTGATATTTGTATGTGTTGCAAAATGATCACCATAAGTCTAGTTAACATTTATCACCATACATAGTTACAGGATTTTTTTATTGTGATGAGAACTTTTAAGACTTACTCTCAGTAACTTCCTCATATGCAGTGCAGTATTATTAACTATCTCTGTGCTGTGCATTATATTGCCAAGGACTTTATATATAGTTTTAGGTATACAATAATATTGAGAGGAAAGTACAGAGATTTCTCATATACTCCTCTGTTCTGCACCTCCATAGTCTCCCCCATTATCAATATCACCCCCCAGAATGATACAATTTTTTCTTAAGGAAGGATGAACCTACAGTGACAAATGATAATCACCCAAAGGCCATAGTTTACAGTGTTGTAAATTTCTATGGGTTTGGACAAAGTATTGTGACACATATCTGTTATTGTGTGTGTGCTCAGTCCCTCAATCATGTTCAACTCTTTGTGACCCAGTGGACTGTAGCCCACCCGATGGGGTGGTTGCCTTTTCCTTCTCCAGGGAATCTTCCCAACTCAGGGGTCAAACCTGCATTTCCTGTGTCTCCTGCATTGGCAGCTGGATTCTTTACCACTGTGCCACCTGGGACACCTGTATATCTGTTACTATAATAATCATAAATAGTGTATACACTGCCCTAAAAATCTTCTATGCTTTGTCTATTCCTCTTTCTTACCCCCAGAAACCACAGATTTTTTTTTAATAATCTTTAATTTTGCCTTATACAAAATGTTATATAGTTTGAATCATACAGTATGCATACAGAGGATTCCCTGGTGGCTCTGCTGCCAAGCAGGAAATGTGGATTCAATCCCTGGGTCAGGAAGATCTCCTAGAGAAGGAAATGGCAACACACTCCAGTATTCTTGGAGAAGAATGGACAGAGAAGCCCAGAGATGTCACAGAGTTTTACACAACTGAGGGCACACAAGGACTATACAATATATAGTCTTTTCAGATTGGCTTCTTTCACTTAGTAATATGTATTTGTTTCTTGATAACTCATTTGTTTTTTAGAGGTGAATATTCCTTTGTCTGGATGTACTTTTTGCCTTCAGTCTTTCCTAGCATCAGGGCCTTTTCCAAATGAGTCGACTCTTCACACCAGGCAAAGGGAGAGCAGGGCGCCAGAGGATAAAATGGTTAGATAGCATCACAGTCTCAATGGACACCAATTTGAGCAAACTCTGGGAGATGGTGAAGGATGGAGGAGCCTGTTGTGCTGCAGTCCATGGAGTTGCAAAGAGTTGGATGTGACTTAGTGACTGAACAACAATAACAACTGGATGGACCACAATTTATTTATCCATTCACCCACTGAATGACACCTCTGTTGCTCCCAAACTTTGATAAGTATGAATAAAACTTCTGTAAATATCCATGGGCTGGTTGTTTCATAGACATAAGTTTTCAGCTCCTTTGGATAAGTGCCAAAGAGTGTGACTGCTGAATCATTTGATAAAAGTATGTTTAGTTTTGTAAAAAACCTCCAAACTGTCTTCCAAAGTGTCTGTACCATGTTTCATTTCTACCATCAATGAATAAGAATTCCAGGGAAAAACACACTTTTCCCTGTGTTTCAATGTTCTGCATTTTGGCCATTCCAATAGGTGTATAGTGTATCTTATAGTCATCTTAATTTCCATTTCCATGATGACATGTGATGTGGGGAATCTTTTCATTTGCTTATTTGCCATCTGCATATCTTCTTTCATGGGGTATCTGTTCAGATCTTTTGCCCACTTTAAAATTGGGTTGTTGTTTTTTTTACTATTGACTTTTAAGTGTTCTTTGTATTTTTTGGGTAATGGTCCAGTATCAAATGTGTCTTTTGCAAATATTTTCTCCCAGTCTGTGACCTGTCTTCTAATTCTCTTGATACTGTCTTTTGCAGAACAGAAGATTTTGATTTTGATGAAGTTCAGCCTATCAATTATTTCTTTCTTGAATCTCATTTTTGGTGTTTTATTTAAAAAGTCATTGTCATACCCAGTGTCATCTATGTTTTCTTATATTATCTTCTGAGTTTTACAGTTTTGCATTTTGCATTTAGGTCTGTGATCTATTTTGTTTGTTTTCTATTTTGAAATTTTCTTGTCTTATTTTTTTTTCTACAATTGTAATGATAAAAGAATTTTTTAAAGTTGATTACCAAGTCCAGAAAACATCTCTCTTTTGATAGGTCCTTGAAAACATGGATTGTATTTTACTCTGTGTTGAAGGCTGCTAGGCCCTTGCAGTCTGCCACTTTAGGAAAATAGTCCTTTATTCTTTCTGAGCATGGAGGTGTTCAAAGGCCCATTTCTCCTTCAAGACAACAGCTTAAGTACAGAGGAAAGAGCAGTTTGGAAACTACTGAATGTAGAGTACAGTCTACCAGGAGCAGTTCTTCCCAGGTGTGGCTGGAGAATCGTTGTGCTGAAGGAGGTAGAACAGGATGGCAGAGGATTTTTATAATTTTCTTCCTACTACTTTTTAAAATATCTTTTTTTGTTGTGATATAATTGACACATAGTATTATGTAAGTTAAGGTGTAGAATATATCATTTTGATCTGTTTATATATTACAGTATGATTACCACCAATTATCTAACAGCTCTATCATATCACATAATTATCATTTCTTTTGTAGTGAGAACAGTATTGTTCAGTCATGAGAAAGAAGAAGTCTTGCCTTTTGTGACAACACTGATGGACCTTGAGGGCATTACCGAGAGGTATATCAGGCAGAGAAATACAAATATTGTACAATATCACTTGTATGTGGAATATTTAAAAAAAATCCAAAGCAGAGTAGAATGGTGATTATCAGGGAAGGGGCATGGGGGAATTGGGGAGATGTTGTTTCAGGGTACAAACTTGCATCTAGTAGATAAATAAGTTCTGGGGAGCTAATACATAACATATTTTTTTCCAGCCCTTCACTTTCAATCTGTATGTGTCCCTTGCTTTGAGGTGGGTCTCTTGTAGACAGCATATATAGGGGTCTTGCTTTTGTATCCATTCAGCCAGTCTTTGTCTTTTGGTTGGGGCATTCAACCCATTTACATTTAAGGTAATTATTGATAAGAATGGTCCCATTGCTATTTGGTTAGTTGTTTTGAGTTCACGTTCATACACCCTTTCTGTGTTTCCTGTATAGGGAAGATCCTTTCGCATTTGTTGAAGAGCTGGTTTGGTGGTGCTGAATCTCTCAGCTTTTGCTTGTCTGTGAAGCTTTTGAATTCTCCTTCATATCTGAATGAGATCCTTGCTGGGTACAGTAATCTAGGTTGTAGGTTATTCTCTTTCATTACTTTAAGTATGTCCTGCCATTCCTTTCTGGCCTGAAGAGTTTCTATTGATAGATCAGCTGTTATCCTTATGGGACTCCCCTTGTGTGTTATTTGTTGTTTCTCCCTTGCTGCTTTTAATATTTGTTCTTTGTGTTTGATCTTTGTTAATTTGATTAATATGTGTCTTGGGGTGTTTGGCCTTGGGTTTATCCTGTTTGGGACTCTCTGGCTTTCTTGGAGTTGAGTGGCTATTTCCTTCACCATTTTGGGGAAGTTTTCAGCTATTATTTCGAGTATCTTCTCATGGCCTTTCTTTTTGTCTTCTTTTTCTGGAACTCCTATGATTCGAATGTTGGGGCATTTCACATTATCCCAGAGGTCCCTGAGGTTGTCCTCATTTCTTTTAATTCTTTTTTCTTTTTTCCTTTTTGCTTCATTTATTTCCACCATTTTATTTTCTACTTCACTTATTCTATCTTCTTCCTCCATTATTCTATTGTTGGTTCCCTCCAGAGTGTTTTTGATCTCATTTATCGCATTATTCATTTTTAATTGACTCTTTTTTATTTCTTCTAGGTCCTTGTTAAACATTTCTTGCATCTTCTCAATCCTTGTCTCCAGGCTATTTATCTGTAACTACATTTTGTTTTCTAGATTTTGGATCATTTTTATTATCATTATTCTAAATGCTTTTTCAGGTAGATTCCCTATCTCCTCCTCTTTTTGGCTTGGTGGGCATTTTTCATGTTCCTTTATCTGCTGGGTATTTCTATGTCTTTTCATTTTATTTAGGTTGCTGGGTTTGGGGTGGTCTTTTTGTATTCTGGTAGTCTGTGGTTCCTTTTTATTGTGGAGATTTCTCCCAGTGGGTGGGGCTGGATGTTTAGCTTGTCGAGGTTTGCTGGTTAGAGAAGCTTGTGTCGGTGTTCTGGTGGGTGGGCCTGGATTTCTTCTCTCTGGAGTGCACTGGAGTGTCCAGTAGTGAGTTTTGAGATGGGTCTATGGGTTTGGTGTGACTTTGGGCAGCCTGAATGTTGATGCTCAGGGCTATGTTCCTGCGTTGCTGGAGAATTTGCATGGTATGTCTTGCTCTGGAACTTCTTGGCTCTTGGGTGGTGGTTGGTTTCAGTGTAGGTCTGAAGGCTTTTGGATGATCTCTTATTACTTAATATTCCCTGTATTCAGGAGTTCTCTGGTGTTCTCAGGTTTGGGGCTTAATCCTCTGGATTTCAGTCTTATTCTTTCTGTAGCCTCAAGACTTCCCTCTCCATACAGCATTGATAATAAAACTTCTAGGTGAACGGGTTCTCCACAGTGAGGGACACCAAGAGAGATTCACAGAGTTACATGAAGAAGAGGAGAGGGAGGAAGGAGATAGAGGTGAGCAGGAGGAGAAAAAGGGGGATTCAAGAGAGGAGAGACATATCTAGGTTGTACTCTATTCCCTAAGTGTTCTCCGCAGCCCAGAACACCCACAGAGATTCACAGAATTGGATTGAGAAGAGAAGGGGGAGGGAGGAAATAGAGGTGATCTGGGGGAGAAAATGGAGAGTCAAAAGGGGAGAGAGTTATCAAACCAGTTATCACACTCCTGAGTAAAAATGGGTACTGAAGGTTGGATTCTTAAATGTCCAAAATTGATATCAAATACTGAAAAACAAAGATTAAAAATCTAGAGTAGAGGTTAGACTCTTAAAAATACAATATTAAAAACAAAAACAAAAACACAAAAAATTTAAGAAATATATATGAAGTTCACTTTAAAAATAGGGTGCTTTTATTTTTTTGGCCAGGTTATGGTGGTTATAAAAATGAAAATTAAGGAGTAACGGAGTAGTAGAGGACTTAAAAAAAAAGAAAAAAAAGAAAGAGAAAAAATTTTTTTAATTAAAAAAATAATAATAATGAAAACATATCTAGGAATTTCTCTGGAGCTGTTGCGGGAAGTGTGGGTTGAGATCAGTTTCAGATAGCTCCTTGTTCGAGCTTACACTTCTCGATATCTACAGGCCCCTTCCATTGTAGTCGGTGTTAACTACAGGGATTTTAATCTGTTGCACTGGCCACTTCTGAAGCGGTTCCCTTTGTTTATTTGGCTTCTGTTTTCAGGTCTCTTCAGTGTCTAATTTCCACCCTGAGACAAGTGGGTGGAGGTGGTCTCTTCTTTAGGTTCGCTTGTTCAGGCGTGCTGTGGGGAGGGAGGGGCACTGCAGACAAATATCACTGGCCTGTGTGGGGGAGCACTCACAGTGTTCCGGCCACACTTGGTTTACCTCCGCTTGCATCGTGTGTGCTTCCCCCGTCTACACTGCTCAGGCTCCAGGCTGCTCTCCAGGGAGCAGGCCCTGAGTTGCATGAGCTTCCCATGCCTAAGCCGCTCAGATTCAGGTTTTCGGGTACTCCACAAAAGCACAGACTCGGTTGGGCCTGCATTTTGTGCCTTCCCCAACTCGAGCAGCTCAGGCACCCAGGAGTTTGAGGAGTGTACTCTCCCCAGGTGCGGTGCTCCTTATTCCCTCCTTGGTCCCAGTCTCAGTTTTTGGGTGCGCCGGTCAGGTGAGCCTTGTGTCTGTTCTGGGAAGCTGATTTCTGGCTGCGACCCTCCCCGTGGATGTCAGCCATCCAGAATCTCAGGAAATCTTTGGTTAGAGACTGGAAACCTGTTTGCAGTTTGGTAGGGGATGCCATCTCTGGGGCCGAGTTTGCCCCTTTCCCCTCCCCCCTGCCTCCTGCTTCCAGCAGGTCCACTGCTGGCTAGCTCTTCTCTGGTATTCACTCAGTCCTTTGTTCTGGGAATGGGTGGGTAGTGCCTAAATTTAGGGCTTTTCCCAGGTTAATTCTCTCTCTCTTGCTATCCCACAGTTTAAGTTGCTATCTCACGTTAGCTCCCTCAGATTGCCCTCAGGGCATTCAGGCCCGGTCCTTACCCTAAGCAATGCTGCCCGCTCCTCTCCGTTCAGCCCCCACTTGCTGGTGGTGGATGCGAGCGTCTGGGGTACTTTTCTGCTGGGAGTTGCTTTTAGGCATGTAATCTGTGGGTTTTATTTATTTTTCCCCCCAGTTAGGTTGCCCTCCGAGATTCGAAAACTTCCCCCAGACCAGCCAGTGAGAGGGTTTCCTGGTGTTTGGAAACTTCCTCTATTACGACTCCCTTCCCAGGACGGATCTCCATCCCTAACTCTATTGTCTCTCTTTTTATCTTTTATATTTTGTTCTACCTCCTTTCGAAGACAATGGGCTGCTTTTCTGGGTGTCTGATGTCTTCTGCTAGTGATCAGAAGTTGTTTTGGAGTTCGCTCAGCGTTCAAATGTTCTTTTGATGAATTTGTAGGGGAGAAAGTGGTCTCCCTGTCCTATTCCTCCACCATCTTAGTTCCCTCCTCCAAAAGTTTTCTCTTAAGAACAAAAGGGCCATGGTGATTCTGTAGATTTTATTATGGAGGCAGTGTAGGGGATGGAAAGTTAAATTCTGTATCTTGGACAGAAGTGTATCATAGGCATTTCTTGTAGTTCAGTACAGTCAGAAGAAAGCAAGTGCACCTTGGCCCTGCTGATCATATTGGAAAAGGTAGTGGGATCCCTGATTGGCCTGTAGATATTTCTCTCAAAATTCTCCCATTTTATGTCAAAGGATCAGGTACATGATAGATATTCAAGAAGTATATGCTGGGTAGTAACAGCTTACTTTGGAAGGGCTGATGCTGAAGTTGAAACTCCAATGTTTTGGCCACCTGCTGTGAAAAACTAATTCATTGGAAAAGACCCTGATGCTGGGAAAGATTGAAGGTGGGAGGAAAAGGGGATGACAGAGGTTAAGATGATTGGATAGCATCACTGACTGGATGAACATGAGTTTGAGTAAGCTCTGGGCATTGGTGATGGACAGGAAAGCCTGGCATGCTGCAGTCCATGGTGTCACAAAGAGTCAGAATTGACTGAGTGACTAAACTGAACAGCTTACTTGTATTGATATTTACTACGCACCTTTATGGATAAGGAAACTAAGACATAGAAACAGTTAAGTAACAGACTTGGAGCCACACAACAAGTGAGTTGAAAGAGCTGGAATTCAAACCTGTGTAGTCTGGCTCAAGTGCTAAAGGTTTAAGCACTCTGTTATTCCATAAAACAACCTGATTTTTAGTCACTCCTTTGAGTGAAGGCATTGGAATTACTGCTAAAATTGCAAAACATCTAAGAAGGGGAATAACTTTATCCAATATTTATCATTTATTTTCAGCTTATTCATTATGCAAGATATTTATTGATGCTGTATGCAGCCTATACACACATGAATATGTACTGACTAAACTTAAAACAATTTGATATTTTAACTCATGTATGCATACCATCACCACAATTGTAATGAAAATATCTGTCTCTGTAAAAGTTACCTTGTGCCTCCTTTATAAAGCTTCCCTCTCATTCCTCTTTATCTTCCCTGCTCTATTTACCTGCTTTATGTCATTATAGATTATTTTTACATTTTCTAAAGTTTTATATAAATCACATCATACTGTATGTATTTTTTTTTGGTCTGACTTCTTTCAGTATAGTTATTTTGAGATTCATCCATGCTGTAAAGTGTACCAGTAGACCATTCTTTTTTTATTACTGAGTGTTATTATTATTGTTGGATTTGGTCCTGTGTTGTCTACACTCCTGGATTTTATTTCACTTTTAAAATTCAGTTCAGTTCAGTCGTTCAGTCATGTCCGACTCTTTGTGACCCCATGAACCACAGCACACCAGGCCTCCCTCCCCATCACCAACTCCCGGAGTTCACCTAAACTCATATCCATTGAGTTGGTGATGCCATCCAACCATCTCATCCTCTGTCGTCCCCTTCTCTTCCTGCCCTCAGTATTTCCCAGCATCAGGGTCTTTTCCAATGAGTCAGCTCTTCACATCAGGTGGCCAAAATATTGGAGTTTCAGCTTCAACATCAGTCCTTCCAATGAACACCCAGGACTGATCTCTTTTAGGATGGACTGGTTGGATCTCCTTGCAGTCCAAGGGACTCTCAAGAGTCTTCTCCAACACCACAGTTCAAAAGCATCAATTCTTCTGTGCTCAGCTTTCTTTATAGTTCAACTCTCACATCCATACATGACTACTGGAAAAACCATAGCCTTGAATAGACGAAACTTTGTTGGCAAAGTAATGTCTCTGCGTTTTGATATGCTATCTAGTTTGGTCATAACTTTCCTTCCAAGGAGTAAGCATCTTTTATTTCATGGCTGCAATCACCATCTGCATTGATTTTGGAGCCCAAAAAGATAAAATCTGCCACTGTTTCCCCATCTATTTGCCACGAAGTGATGGGACCAGATGCCATGATCTTAGTTTTCTGAATGTTGAGCTTTAAGCCAATTTTTCACTCTCCTCTTTCACTTTCATCAAGAGGCTCTTTAGTTCTTCTTCACTTTCTGCCATAGGGTTGTGTCGTCTGCATATCTGAGGTTATTGATATTTCTCCCGGCAATATTGATTCCAGCTTGTGCTTCATCCAGCCCAGCATTTCTCATGATGTACTCTGCATATAAGTTAAATAAACAGGATGATAATATACAGCCTTGCTATACTCCTTTTCCTATTTGGAACCAGTCTGTTGTTCCATGTCCAGTTGTAACTGTTGCTTCCTGACCTGCATACAGGTTTCTCAAGAGTCAGGTCAGGTGGTCTGGTATCCCCATCTCTTTCAGAATTTTCCACATTTTATTGTGATCCACACAGTCTAATTAATTTATTTATTTTGGCTGCCCTGGGTGTTTGTTGCTGCATGTAGGTTTTCTCTAGTTGCTTCAAGTGGGTGCTACTCTTCATTGTGGCTTCTCCTGTTGCAGAGCATGGGCTCTAGGTGCACAGGCTTCAGTAGCTGATCACTTGAGCTCAGTATTTTTGGCACACAGGCTTAGTTGCTCCATGGCATGTGGAATCTTCCCAGACCAGAGATTGAACCCATGTCCCCTGCATTGGCAATTGGATTCCTATCCACTCTCAAACCAGGGAAATCCTAAGTAGTATTGTTTCATGGATATTCAACAACTTGTTTATTCATTCATCTATTGATGGACATTTGGGTTGTTTCAAGTTTGGGCCCATGACAAATGAAGTGTTTAGGAACATTTGTGTATAAGTTTTAAATGAGTATGTTTTCATTTATCTTGTTTTAAAGAAACTTCCAAACTGAGTTCTAAAGTGGTTGTACCATTTTACATTCCCAATAAGTGTATGAGAATTCCTATTGCTCTATGTCCTCACCAATAGTAGGTATAATCATTTAAGAAATTTAGACATTGATTGTAATTTTAATTTATATCTCCTTAATGACATATACACCCCACTCCAGTACTCTTGCCTGGAAAATCCCATGGATGGAGGAGCCTGATAGGCTGCAGTCCATGGGGTTGCTAAGAGTCGGACACGACTGAACAACTTCACTTTCAATTTTCACTTTCATGCATTGGAGAAGGAAATGTCAACCCACTCTAGTGTTCTTGCCTGGAGAATCCCAGGGATGGGGGAGCCTGGTGGGCTGCTGTCTATGAAGTCGCACAGAGTTGAACACGACTGAAGCAACTTAGCAGCAGCAGCAATGACATATAATGTGAGAATCTTTTCATATTTTTATTGACCATCTTTTTTTTTTCTTTTCTATTTATTTTTATTAGTTGGAGGCTAATTACTTTACAATATTGTAGTGGTTTTTGTCATACATTGACATGAATTAGCCATGGATTTACATGTATTCCCCATCCGGATCCCCCCTCCCACCTCCCTCTCCACCCGATCCCTTTGGGTCTTCCCAGTGCACCAGGTCCGAGCACTTGTCTCATGCATCCAACCTGGGCTGGTGATCTGTTTCATTCTTGATAATATACATGTTTCAATGCTGTTCTCTTGAAACATCCCACCTTCGCCTTCTCCCACAGAGTCCAAAAGTCTGTTCTGTTACATCTGTGTCTCTTTTTCTGTTTTGCATATAGGGTTATCATTACCATCTTTCTAAATTTCATATATATGTGTTAGTATACTGTATTGGTCTTTATCTTTCCGGCTTACTTCACTCTGTATAATGGGCTCCAGTTTCATCCATCTCATTAGAACCGATTCAAATGAATTCTTTTTAATGGCTGAGTAATATTCCATGGTGTATATGTACCACAGCTTCCTTATGCATTCGTCTGCTGATGGGCATCTAGGTTGCTTCCATGTCCTGGCTATTATAAACAGTGCTGTGATGAACATTGGGTTGCAAGTGTCTCTTTCAGATCTGGTTTCCTCGGTGTGTATGCCCAGAAGTGGGATTGCTGGGTCATATGGCAGTTCTATTTCCAGTTTTTTTAAAGAAATCTCCACACTCTTCTCCATAGTGGCTGTACTAGTTTGCATTCCCACCAACAGTGTAAGGGGGTTCCCTTTTCTCCACACCCTCTCCAGCATTTATTGCTTGTAGGCTTTTGGGTAGCAGCCATCCTGACTGGCGTGTAATGGCACCTCATTGTGGTTTTGACTTGCATTTCTCTGATAATGAGTGATGTTGAGCATCTTTTCATGTGTTTGTTAGCCATCTGTATGTCTTCCTTGGAGAAATGTCTGTTTAGATCTTTGGCCCATTTTTTGATTGGAAATTGAGCTTCTGGAATTGAGCTGGAGGAGTTGCTTGTATATTTTTGAGATTAATCCTTTGTCTGTTGCTTCCTTTGCTATTATTTTCTCCCAATCTGAGGCTAGTCTTTTCACCTTGTGTATAGTTTCCTTTGTTGTGCAAAAGCTTTTAAGTTTCCTTAGGTCCCATTTGTTTATTTTTGCTTTTATTTCCAATATTCTGGGAGGTGGGTCATAGAGGATCCTGCTGTGATTTATGTTGGAGAGTGTTTTGCCTATGTTCTCCTCTAGGAGTTTTAGAGCCTCTGTTCTTACATTTATATTTTTAATCCATTTTGAGTTTATTTTTGTGTATGGTGTGAGAAAGTGTTCTAGTTTCATTCTTTTACAAGTGGTTGACCAGTTTTCCGAGCACCACTTGTTGAAGAGGTTATCTTTTTTCCATTGTATATCCTTGCCTCCTTTGTCGAAGATAAGGTGTCCATAGGTTCATGGATTTATCTCTGGGCTTTCTATTCTGTTCCATAGATCTATATTTCTGTCTTTGTGCCAGTACCATACTGTCTTGATGACTGTGGCTTTGTAGTAGAGTCTGAAGTCAGGCAGGTTGATTCCTCTACTTTCATTCTTCTTTCTCAAGATTACTTTGGCTATTCGATGTTTTTTGTATTTCCATACAAATTGTGAAATTATTTGTTCTAGTTCTGTGAAAAATACCGTTGGTAGCTTGATAGGGATTCTGCTTTGGGTAGTATACTCATTTTGACAATATTGATTCTTCCAATCCATGAACACAGTATATTTCTCCATCTATTTCTGTCCTCTTTGATTTCTTTCATCAGTGTTTTATAGTTTTCTATTTATAGGTCTTTTGTTTCTTTAGGTAGATATACTCCTAAGTATTTTATTCTTTTTGTTGCAATGGTGAATGGTATTGTTTCCTTAATTTCTCTTTCTATTTCTCATTGTTAGTGTATAGGAATGCAAGGGGTTTCTGTGTGTTAATTTTATATCCTGCAACTTTACTATATTTGTTGATTAGCTCTAGTAATTTTCTGGAGTCTCTAGGGTTTTCTATGTAGAGGATCATGTCATCTGCACACAGAGAGAGTTTCACTTCTTCTTTTCCTATCTGGCTTCCTTTTATTGTTTTTCTGCTCTGATTGCTGTGGCCAACACTTCCAAAACTATGTTGAATAGTAGTGGTGAGAGTGGGCACCCTTGTCTTGTTCTTGACTCCTGCTTTCTTTTGGTCTCTGTTTGCATGAAATATTTTTTTCCAGCCCTTCACTTTTAGTCTGTATGTGTCCGTTGTTTTAAGGTGGGTCTCTTGTAGGCAGCATATATAGGGGTGTTGTTTTTGTATGCATTCAACCAGCCTTTGTGTTTTGGTTGGGGCATTCAACCCATTTACATTTAAGGTCATTATTGATAGATATGGTCCATTTGCCATTTACTTTGTTGTTTTGGGTTCACGTTTATACAACCTTTCTGTGTTTCCTGTCTAGAGAAGATCCTTTAGCATTTGTTGAAGAGCTGGTTTGGTGGTGCTGAATTCTCTCAGCTTTTGCTTGTCTGTAAAGCTTTTGAATTCTCCTTCATATCTGAATGAGATCCTTGCTGGTTACAGTAATCTAAGTTTTAGGTTATTCTCTTTCACTACTTTAAGTATGTCCTGCCATTCCCTTCTGGCCTGAAAGGTTTCTATTGATAGATCAGCTGTTATCCTTATGGGAATCCCTTTGTGTATTATTTGTTTCTCCTTTGCTGCTTTTAATATTTGTTCTTTGTGTTTGATCTTTGTTAATTTGATTAATATGTGTCTTGGGGTGTTTTGCATTGGGTTTATCCTGTTTGGGACTCTCTGGGTTTCTTGGACCTGTGTAAGTATTTTCTTCCCCATTTTAGGGAAGTTTTCAGCTATTATCTCCTCGAGTATTTTCTCATGGCCTTTCTTTTTGTCTTCTTCTTCTGGGACTCCTATGATTTGAATGTTGGGGTGTTTCACGTTGTCCCAGAGGTCCCTGAGGTTTTCCTCGTTTCTTTTGATTCTTTTTTCCCCTCTGCTTCATTTATTTCCACCATTTTATCTTCTACTTCACTTATCCTTACTTCTGCCTCCTTTATTCTACTGTTGGATCCCTCCAGAGTGTTTTTGATCTCATTTATTGCATTATTCATTTCTAATTGACTCTTTTTTTATTTCTTCTAGGTCCTTATTAAACATTTCCTGCATCTTCTCAATCTTTGTCTCCAGGCTATTTATCTGTAACTCCATTTTGTTTTCTAGATTTTGGATCATTTTTATTATCATTATTCTAAATTCTTTTTCATGTAGATTCCCTATCTCCTCCTCTGTTGTTTGACTTGGTGGGCATTTTTCATGTTCCTTTACCTGCTGGGTGTTTCTCTGCCTTTGCATCTTGTTTATATTGCTGTGTCTGGAGTGGACTTTCTGTATTCTGGTCGTCCATGGTTCCTTTTTATTGTGTTGGTTTCCCCCCAGTGGGTGGGGTTGAATGATTGGTTTGTCAAGGTTTCCTGGTTAGGGAAGCTTGTGTCGGTGTTCTGGTCCATGGAACTGGATTTCTTCTCTCTGGAGTTCAATGGAGTGTCCAGTAGTGAGCTTTGAGATGGGTCTATGTGTTAGGTGTGACTTTGGGTAGCCTGCATGTTGATGCTCAGGGCTATGTTCCTACGTTGCTGGAAAATTTGAGTGGTATGTCTTGCTCTGGAACTTATTAGCTCTTGGGTGGTGGTTAGTTTCAGTGTAGGAATGGAGGCTTTTGGATGATCTCTTATTACTTAATGTTCCCTGTTGTCAGGAGTTTTCTGGTGTTCTCAGGTTTGGGCTTAAGTCTCCTGCCTCTGGATTTCAGTCTTATTCTTCCAGTAGTCTCAAGAGTTCCCCAACTATACAGCACTGATAGTAAAACTTCTAGGTTAATGGTGAAAAGATTCTTCACAGTGAGGGACACCCAGAGAGGTTCACAGAGTTACATGAAGAAGAGGAGAGGGAGGAGGGAGATAGAGATGAGCAGGAGGAGCAAAAGGGGGACCCAAGAGGGGAGAGACAGATCTACACAGTTCTCTGTTCCCTAAGTGTTCTCCGTAGCCCTGACACCCACAGAGATTCACATAATTGGATTGGGAAGAAAAGGGGGAGGGAGAAAATAGAGGTGATCTGAGGGAGAAAATGGAGAGTCAAAAGTGGGAGAGAGTAATCAACACACTCATGAGTAAAAATGGGTACTGAAGGTTGGATTCTTAAATGTCCAAAATTGATATAAAATACTGAAAACAAAGATAAAATATCTAGAATAGCCGTTAGACTCTTAAAAATACAATATTATAAACAGAAACAAAAACACAAAATATTTTAGAAATATATATGAAGTTCAGTTTAAAAATAGGGCCTCTTCTTTTTTTTTTTGCAAGGTTATAGTGAAATGAAAATGAAAATTAAGGAGTAATAGAGGTAATAGAGGACTTTGAAAGAAAATGAGAGAAAAATATAAAAAAAGAAAAAAATTTTTCTAATTAAGAAAAATACTAAAAATATATGAAAATGAAAATGAAAGTTAAGGAGTAATGGAGGAGTGATAGGGAATTTTAAAAGAAAATAAAAGTGAAAAAATAAAAAGAAAAAAAAGAAAAAAATTAAATAAAAATGTAAAAATATATCTAGGAATTTCTCTGGAGCTGTTGCAGTCAGTGTGTGTTTGGTTCAGTTTCAGATAGCTCCTCATTCCAGCTTACACTTCTTGATATCTGTAGGCCCCTTCTGGTGTAGTCGGTGTTACCTACATGGATTTTAATCTGTGGCACCGGTCACTTCTTAAGCGGTTCCATTTGTTTATTTGGCTTCTGTTTGCTGGTTTCTTCAGTGTCTAATTTCCGCCCTGACACAGATGGGCAGAGGTGGTCTCTTGTTTAGGTTCGCTTGTTCAGTCATGCTGCGGGGAGGGAGGGGCACTGCAGACAAATGTCACTGGCCTGTGTGGGGAGGACCTGCAGTGTTCCGGCCACACTGGGTTTGACCCCGCTCACAGGTGTATGCTTTCCCCGTCTACACTGCTCAGGCTCCCGGCTGCTCTATCTGGAGCTGGCCCTGCATTGAGTGCGGTTCCAGTTTTCGGGTATTCGACAAAAGTGCAGACTCGGTTTGGCCTGCGTTTTGTGCCTTCCCCGGTCTGAGCAGCTCAGGTATCCAGGAGCTTGACAGGCGCAATCTCCCCAGGTGCGGTGTGCCTTATTCCCTCCACGGTCCCAGCATCAGTTTCCACGTGTGCCAGTCGGGTGCGTGTGCCTTGTGTCTGTTCTCGGGAGCTGGCCTCTAGCCATGACCCTCCCAGCGGATGTCGACCATCCAGAATCTCAGGAAATCTTTGGTTAGAAACTGGGAGCCTGTTTGCAGTTAGGGGATGCTGTCTCTGGGGCCGAGTTTGCCCCTTTCCCTCCCCCCCTGCCTCCTGCCTCCAGTGGGGGATGGGCCGGTCCGCAGCCGGCTAGCTCTTCTCTGGAATTGCTCAGTCCCTTTGTTCTGCGAAAGGCCAGCCATGTGTTCAGGCCGGTTAATGTTCTCTCTCTGTCTTGCTGTCCCACAGTTTAAGTTGCTATCTCACGTTAGCTCCCTCCGATTGCCCTCAGGGCATTCGGGCCTGGTCCTTACCCTAAACAATGCCGCCCGCTTCTCTCCGTTCTGCCCCCACTTGCTGGTGGCAGATCTGGGCATCTGGGGCACTCTTCTGCTGGAAGTTGCTTTCAGGTGTGTAATCTGTGGGTTTTATTTATTTTTCCTACCAGTTTGGTTGCCCTCTGAGATTCAAAAACTTCCCCCAGACCCACTAGTGAGAGGGTTTCCTGGTGTTTAGAAACTTCTTCTATTACGACTCCCTTCCAGGGACGGGTCTCCGTCCCTAGCTCTTTTGTCTCTCTTTTTATCTTTTATATTTTGTCTTACCTCCTTTCGAAGACGATGGGCCGCTTTTCTGGGCGCCTGATGTCTTCTGCTAGCGGTCAGAAGTTGTTTTATGAAGTTTTCTCAGCGTTCAAATGTTCTTTTGATGAATTTGTAGGGGAGAAAGTGGTCTCCCCGTCCTATTCCTCTGGCATGTTCGCTCCTTCTCCGGTTATATACAACTTTTTCTCTATGGAGAAGTGACACCACCAGGTGGCGCTAGTGGTAAAAACTCTGCCTGCCAAGCAGGAGACACGAGTTCAGTCCCTGGGCTGGAAAGATCCCCTGGAGGAGGAGAAAATTGAAACCTGCTCCAGTATTCTTGCCTGGAAAATCCCATGGACAGAGGAGCCTGGCAGGCTACAGTCCATAGGATCCCATAGAATGGGACACAGATGAAGCAACTTAGTGCATGCATGTGCACACACACACACACACACACACACATTTGTATTATTTGAGTGTTTACAGAGAACATGTATTACTTCTATGATCACAGGAATGATGTATTTCTATTTTTTTTGTCCATACCAAGCGGCATGTGGAATATTAGTTCCCCAACCAGGGATTGAACTCTCGCCCCCTGCAGTGGAAGTTCAGTCCTAACCCACTGGACCACTAGGGAAGTCCTCCGGAGACACTTCTAGTAACTTCCCACTTGACTTCACTGATTAACCACTGGACCGCCAGGGAAGTTCCAAGATATTTCCATTTTGAAAAAATGAAAATATTGCTCCCAGAATAGGCTTTCATCTCAATCATTAAAATCACAGCATATGGTGAAGTTAGTGTGCCCTCCCAGGCATATATGCAACCTAAGGCATCTACTCCATGGAAAGTGACAGGTCTTATCCAGGGAGAAAATGATCTTTGTCATCGTGGGTCATGACAAGGACTTTTGGCAGTGAATCTTCCCTGGCCTTCTGAATATCTCTTTGGGCCTGAGCCTGAATTGAGGTAGTTTCTGGGTTGAGACTTTTGAAATAACTGATCTTTCTCCATGGGAGCTATCACAGCATTGCTTTGTTTCCATTAAAACAGTAACCTGGAATATGTTAGTGAGAGTAGGAGCATGAATCATTTTTCCATGTGCTCTCATAGAAATAACATTCTGCAGGACCTCATATTTGACCTAGGAAAAATATATAATGGGTAAAAGTTGTCTTCTAGAGGGCCACTAAACCCTTTTTCAGACACTCTAGATGAGAGCTGCTTCAGAATCCAGTGCCCTGTTTTTTCCCACAGTGTATTGCCACTTTCTAATCTGGTTTCCTGGCAGCACATCATGTCCTACTTCTTCCATACCTCTGTGGTGCTTCATTTGCTTAAGGTTCATGCTCCCAAGGTAATAGCAAACTAATATGACACTGAGCTCCATATAAATGTATTGAAGAAGGTAATGGCAACCCACTCCAGTATGCTTGCCTGAAAAATCCCATGGACAGAGGAGCCTGGCAGATTATAGTCCATGGGGTTGCAAAGAGTCAGACATAACTGAGTGACTTCACTTTCACTTTCTTTCACTTAGTGCCCATGTATTGCTAGGTGATCTCTCTGATTTTGCTATATGTTTATAAAACATAGCCTTAACCCAAATAAGTGGTTAAACTTGGGAATTTAGACAGAGTGGCTGTCTGTAGAGGGGAATTTTCTGAGTTAACAGGCAGGGAGGCGACATAGTCCAAACACAGTGGTGAGGTTTTAAAATATGGGGCAAGAGACATGGATTTTGGAATGATCTGAGCCTGGCTTTAAAACTTTCCAGGAAGGCAGAGAAGCTTTTTTTTTTTTTTTTTTTTTTTTTTTTTTGCCACAGCAACAGGGCACAGCTTGCAAGATATTAATTCCCTCACCAGGGACTGAACCCAGGGCCCCGGCAGTGAGAGTGCCAAGTTCTAACCACTGGACCACCAGAGAATTCCCCCAGAGAGACTTCTGATAACTTCCCACTCGACCTCACTTATGAATTAGGATTTATTCTTCATGTAAATCAGGCAAACCCTTCCCTCTCCACTGACAGGAAGACAGTTTTAGAACTGATGAGCCCCATGGGCTAAAAATATTCTTCTAGTTTTTCCTGCAAAACATAGCAGGTAGGCTGCTTGCTCCACGAGGTCATTTGCTCTCAGGTCATTTGTCTTGCAGCCAAAACTTGGAGAATGGGGTCTGGTCAGATAGCATTTGCTTTCATTAGAGGCCAGAGCCTTACTCTTACTGGTGCCAGTGGTTAAGAAAAGACTTCAAGTGCCCCCCCTTGACTGCTCTTCATCAGGAGACAAGCAGGCCTTTTGTTTGCTACTAGTCACCACTGTTGCCAAACCATTGAGCTCACAGTCCGTCTTTTCTTTTTAATCCTGAATCCCTTTATTATATCCTTAACACATCCATGTCACTACCTCTACCTCTCAACATTTCTCTGAAAGTGAAAGTGAAAGTCGTTCAGTCGTGTCCAACTCTTTGCGACCCCATGGACTATACTGGAGTGGGTAGCCTTTCCTTTCTCCAGGGGTTTTTCCCAACCCAGGAGTCGAACTGGGGTCTCATGAGCATTGCAGATGATTCTTTACCATCCAAGCCACAAGGGAAGCCCAAGAATACTGGAGTGGGTAGCCTATGCCTTCCCCAGCATATCTTCCCAACCCAGGAATCAAATTGGGGTCTCCTGCATTGCAGGCTGATTCTTTACCAACTGAGCTATCAGGGAAGCCAATATTTCTCTGGATTCCAATGTATTCTTTCCTAATCCATATCCCTGCAAAGGATGATATGTGCCTCACTCTTGCCTCCAAGGACAAGACTAGTCTTCAACTGCTCTTTGGAACCACCTTCTGATTTTATTTGTTCTTTTTCCTGTATCCACAACCTTTCTGATTCCATAACTGATTTACCCTTGGCAAAGAAGGCCCAGAAATTTGTCCAAATAAAGTAAATGCCTTCCCTAAAAACACCCTCGTCTCTTAGGGAGATTATGGGAAATAGTTATCTCCCTAAAGCTGCTATTCTCTGTCTCCATCCTTCCCTTTGCCAGCAAATTTCTTAAGAGTGGCCTACATTTCTCGCCTCTGTTGCCTTCCCACCCACTTGCCTCACCCCACTGCAGGGTGGTTTCTGCCTTCACCACTCCACTGGAGCTGCTCTTTTCAAAGTAACCAGTGGTCTCTTACATGTTCAATCTAATGGCATCTTTTAAAGCCTTTAGTTTGATTAAACACATGTGTGCTAAGTGGCTTCAATCATGTCCTACTCTTTGTGACCCTGTGGACTATAGTCCCGTAGGCTCCTCTGTACATGGAATTCTCCAGGCAAGAATACTGGACTGGGTTCACATTTCCTTCTCCAGGGGGTCTTCCTGACCCAGGAATAGAACCGGTATCTCTTACCACTCCTGCATTGGCAGATGGGTTCTTTACCACTATCACCACCTGGGTGGGCTTCCCTGGTGGCTCAGAAGGTAAAGAATCTGCCTGCAATGCAGGAGACCTGATTTCAGTCCCTGGTCAGGAAGAGCCCCTGGAGAAGGGCATGGCAACCTACTGTAGTATTCTTACCTGGAGAGTTCCATGGACTGAGAAGCCTGGTGGGCTACAGTCCATGGGGTTGCAAAGAGTCAGACAGAATTGAATGACTAACACTTTCACTTTCGTTCACTTTCAGCACCACCTGGGAAGCCTTTAGTTTGATTAAAGTTTCCTAAATACACTGATGTTTTTAGTCACTGGGCACGTACATTCCTCTTTCTGAGGAATAAATGAGAACTCATGACGACAATGTTTGTTTCTGGAGTGGCACCAAGGCATGTGGGTGGTGGTGGGGGGGTAGGGGGGAGTTGTGGGCTTTCTTTCTTTGATGTGACTAAAAACAAATTAGGCATTCATTTTTTTCATTGATTATTTGACATAGACTTTCGTGTACCTACTGTATAGTGAGATACTGGCCCCCAACTCTCTGGGGTACAGTAGAGCTTCTTTATGCTTCTCTTAGGGGCAAGAGATGAGCAAACCTTCAAATTGCCTTAGTATCTGAGTTACCAGTGCCTGGCACCCTCTGTAGGCTTAGCAACCAGTTGCCACACCTACTTGCTACTCATCAAGAGCAATGCTCATTTACCTGAGGCTGAATTTTAAAAGCCTCACCATTAGATATGAAATTATCCACATTGCATCATTTTTTAAATACCACTAGGTGAGGTGGGAGGAATGATCTGAGTGTAATTTATTTGAAAACTTGGTTCTGGCAGAGGGAATTTAAGTTAATGTTAGTAACAGAAACTCTTGAAAAGAGGTCTGGGGGTAACATAGCTTTAAAAATTCTGTTTCTTTTTTTTTCATTTATTTTTTATTAGTTGGAGGCTAATTACTTTACAATATTGTAGTGGGTTTTGTCATACATTGACATGAATCAGCCATGGATTTACATGTATTCCCCATCCGGATCCCCCCTCCCACCTCCCTCTCCACCCGATTCCTCTGGGTCTTCCCAGTGCACCAGGCCCGAGCACTTGTCTCATGCATCGCACCTGGGCTGGTGATCTGTTTCACTATAGATAATATACATGCTGTTCTCTCGAAACATCCCACCCTCGCCTTCTTCCACAGAGTCCAAAAGTCTGTTCTGTTCATCTGTGTCTCTTTTTCTGTTTTGTATATAGGGTTATCATTACCATCTTTCTAAATTCCATATATATGTGATAGTATGCTGTAATGTTCAAAAAAAAATTCTGTTTCATAATCCTGTCCATTTAGAAGGAGGAGGAGTGCAGTTTGTCTGAAGGAGGCAAGGGGGAGCCATGGCCTCCAGTCCTTGCTTTGAACTTCTGAGCTTATTAGCAAAGGGAATCAATATTCAGAAAGATTTCACCACAAGTTGCAAAAACTTGGACTCTTCATTCAACGTGATTACTTCCTACCCTCTAGCTGTCCTTAAGAGAAGCTCTTAAACACGCTGTTCAGACCTGATCAAAACATTAGCCAAGCCTTATGATGTTTGGACATGCTAGGCAACACTGGAGTCATTAATCACAGGATTACTGACAGATGCTAAGTACAAACATCTGTATGTTAAGATATTTTTTTTTTAAACTGATCAACATGTAAGAGGGCTCAAGGACTGAGAAAAAAAAGATAAAACACATTTGGAGATGCACAGTGCATGCAGATTTGACCTAGATTGAGAAATCAGAAAATAAAATGCAAAACGAGAATCTTGACATTGCTAAGTACATTTGAAGAGTACTAAACATCTTAATTCTCTTAATGATCCTGAACGTTTTAAGGATAATTAACATTAACTAAAATAAAAGGGCCCGCTCTTCAAAATACACATGGTGAGCATATTCTGAGAATATGAAATTATGCATTTCTCTTCCCCAGGTAAGAATTAATTGGTATAAAGAATCTACCTGTGGGAAAAAATGTTTATTTAATATTCTTATTTTAGAAGGTACCTATTCCTTAGAAAATTTCTCAGTAACCAAGAAGAAGCTGCCTATATTATTATACCAGTCTAATAGATCAGTGTGTTAGTCACTTAAGCCTACAGGAAATGCATTTATTAGGGTGCAGTCTATGTTATTAAGTATTTGATGGAATCACTATTAAGTTATAAATCAGTGTCACTACTGATTCTGGAGAAAAAGAGAAACAACAGAGAGTCTTCACAGATTTTTCTCACTGATCTCCAGGCATCTAAATAAAATGAAGAAAGCCTCAACCTTGGTGTTTAAAAATGTGCATGAAATATGACTCTTCTAAAAGGAAGAATAAAAGTCCCTTCAGGGTTGGCATAGTTTGGCTCCAACTACATATATGAAATTATGAGAAATCTATTGTATAACTGTATTTGAGAAAAAAAGGGTTTGAAATATCTTAAGAGGTTCACAATGAAGAAAGGACAAAATTCTTTACAGAACTCAAACTCAAAAACCAAACAAGTACGAGAATGGATTATCGGTAGCTGCTGCTGCCGCTAAGTTGCTTCAGTCGTGTCCGACTCTGTGCGACCCCATAGACGGCAGCCCACTAAGCTCCCCCATCCCTGAGATTCTCCAGGCAAGAATACTGGAATGGGTTGCCATTTCCTTCTCCAATGTGTGGAAGTGAAAAGTGAAAGTGAAGTCACTCAATCATGTCTGACTCTTCGTGACCCTATGGACTGCAGCCTACCAGGCTCTTCCATCCATGGGATTTTCCAGGCAAGAGTACTGGAGTGGGGTGCCATTGCCTTCTCTGGTAGCAACAGTTGTCAAACATGCTCGATTGGACAATGTGATTATTTAATACTTACCTGTGTAACTGAGGTAAACAAAGAGAATCACAGGTGACACTAGATGGGTACTTCTGTGGTCCTCATTGAATTGTTTAATTATCCTTGTGACATTAGAGCAAATGGGTTCATGAAGAATAATAGTTAAGAAGTATTGAGAGCTTAATGGGTGTTAGGTTTCTCTTCTATGTGTATTACCTCATTTAAGCCTTAAGACAACTTTATATTGTAAGTACTACTATACTTTCCACTTTATGTTATCATTCACATTTTACAGAAGAGGTAACTAAGGCTCATAAAAAACTTACCCAGGGTTACATATAATTAGCAAGAGGTGGAGCTGGGATTCAAACTTGGCAGTCTAATTCTGTGTTTATAGCCATCCATGGGAATAGGGGTTCCCATGAATAGCGATGCTACTGCTTTTCATATTCTCCTGAAGGGAACCTTATAGATAATTTATACCAGCCTCTCCCTGTATTGTGGGGATAATGAATCTGAGGCCCAGAGTGGAGAAATCGGTAGCCTAAGGGCTGTGGCTCCTGCTGGGATATGAATTGCTAAGCTTTTCATGTTCAAAAGTAGGAAGAGTATCCTTAATCTTTATTTGTTGCCAAAATAAGTAAATCAATAAAGCAGCTCCTGGCCACTTGGGTGGAGAGTTATGGCTCCAGTTTTAATGACCTGTATGTCAGGGTACTTCTGGTGCTCTGTGGTTAGCAAGTAAGGAGTGGAAGCAGCTTTGCCTTCAAGTCAGAGGGACACAGCAAGTGTGGGGCACTGCGAATGGGAAGCTGTTTTCCTGATGTGTCTTTCTTGATTGGAAGTGAAAGTGAAAGTTGCTCAGTTGTGTCTGACTCTTTGTGACCCCATGGACTATACAGCCCATGGAATTCTCCAGTCCAGAATACTGGAATGGGTAGCCTTTCCCTTTACCAGGGGATCTTCCCAACCCAGGGATTGAACCCAGGTCTCCCACATTACAGGCGGATTCTTTACCAGCCTGATTCCATGTTCCAGTGAGGCTGACAGCACACGTTCAAATGGATTCTAAGAGGTCTCTGCTTATTGCTCAGGCTCCAAAGTTAGTGGATAGATGGAAGCATCCTTACCCTCCATCTCTCAGAGCCTCCAACTCTGAATCACCCTTCTTCCCTTGTCACCATGGGACTTTTAAGAACCAGTTCAGAAGAAAAAGGCAAATTAATCTGCAAATGGAACAATTAATCTTCGTTGACACCTCCACTCATCCTTGGGGATTAAGAGAAAAGAGAAAAAGTGGTGAGCCCTGAGCTTGAAATCTTTTTTTGCAACCAGGCTGCTTTTAAAAAAAGGAAGCCATTATTTTTAGGTTTGTCATGTTTGTCTCACCATGATAAAGCAAACCATCTAATTCAAACTGAGGCCAGAGAAACGAGCCCAGTGCAGCTGTCAAAGAAGCTTGGGAGAAAAGGAAAAAAAAAAGTTAGTTTTCACGTGCTGTTCCTTCTGTTGGAATGCTCTTCTCCCACCTCGTGAGATTGCAACTCAATTGTCACTTCTTCAGAGAAGAATTCCTGGTAGTGGGTCACCACCTCCTTCAAGGTCATGGTCCCCTGTTGCCTGTTTTCAAAGAATCAGATATTCCTTGGTGTCACCTGTCACAGTTGTGGTTTACTGGTGTAATTTTTAAAAGACGAATGTCTGTTTCCCATTTTAGACTAAAAGTTTCACTAGGGCAGAAATATTTCCCCTGACTTTTAGGCTCCTCATTATTGGCATAATTCTTCATTTACATTAGGTACTCAGCAGTGGTTTGATGGATACGTGGATACGTGAATGACACACATCAAACAAGATCCAGTATATGAAAGTAGAGTATTTCTCACCATATACTCTGTCAAGAGAGGCAGTATAGCATATGAATGCAGATCTGGAGCCTGACTATCTGAGTTCAAATCCTAACTTTTCCATTTACTTGCTGTTTAACCTTGGAAAAATCACTTGAGATCTCTGCTTCAGTTTTCTCTTCATCATAGTTTTGTTGTGTGGACTAAGTGAGTTAATATATGTAAAGTGTATGCTTGGCATATTTACTACAGTCAGTAAATGTGAGCTATTATTTCACTGGGCTTCCTTGGTAGTTCACTAATAAAGAATCTGTCTGCCAGCACAGAAGATACAGGTTCAATCCCTGGGTCGGGAAGATCCCCTAGAGAGGGGAATGGCAATCCACTCCAGTATTCTTGCATGGAGAATTCCATGAACTGAGGAACCTGGCAGGCTATGGGGTCACAAAGAGTCAGATACAACTAAGCAACAACAATTATCTTATTAAAGCCCTTGGTTCATAGTACACTGTGAAAGTGAAAGTTGCTCAGTCGTGTCCGACTCTTTGTGATCCCAGAGACTATACAGTCCTTGGAATTCTCCAGGCCAGAATACTGGAGTGAGTAGCCTTTCCCTTCTCCAGGGGATCTTCCCGGCCCAGGAATTGAACTGGGGTCTCCTGCATTGCAGGTGGATTCTTTACCAGCTGAGCTATAAGAGCAGCCCTCACAGTACACTAAGCAATGGTGTATAGCTGCTTATTACAGACATTACACCTTCTGACACCAGTGGCAGAGAGATAGCACTGCATTTTGATTCATACTCCTTGGGTCAACTCCTTCCCCTGTTGTCTGTTTCACCCCATTACTTGATTTGATGTCATTGAGACAGGTAGCATATTGGGCACCTACCACTGGATCATCGAAAAAGCAAGAGAGTTCTAGAAAAAACATCTATTTCTGCTTTATTGACTATGCCAAAGCCTTTGACTGTGTGGATCACAATAAACTGTGGGAAATTCTGAAAAAGATGGGAATACCAGACCACCTGACCTGCCTCTTGAGAAATCTGTATGCAGGTCAAGAAGCAACAGTTAGAACTGGACATGGAACAGCAAACTGGTTGCAAATAGGAAAAGGTTACATCAAGGCTGTATATCGTCACCCTGCTTATTTAACTTATATGCAGAGTACATCATGAGAAACGCTGAGCTGGATGAAGCACAAGCTGGAATCAAGATTGCCGGGAGAAATATCAATAACCTCAGATATGCAGATGATACCACCCTTATGACAGAAAGTGAAGAGGAACTAAAGAACCTCTTGATGAAAGTGAAAGAGGAGAGTGAAAAAGTTGGCTTAAAGCTCAACATTCAGAAAACTAAGATCATGGCATCTGGTCCCATCACTTCATGGGAAATAGATGGGGAAACAGTGGAAACAGTGTCAGACTTTTTGAGGGGGGGGCTCCAAAATCACTGCAGATTGTGATTGCAGCCATGAAATTAAAAGACGCTTACTCCTTGGAAGGAAAGTTATGACCAAAGTAGATAGCATATTAAAAATCAAAGACATTACTTTGCCAACAAAGGTCCCTCTAGTCAAGGCTATGGTTTTTCCAGTGGTCATGTATGGCTGTGAGATTTGGACTGTGAAGAAAGCTGAGCACCGAAAAATTGATGCTTTTGAACTGTGGTGCTGGAGAAGACTCTTGAGAGTCCCTTGGACTGCAAGGAGATCCAACCAGTCCATCCTAAAGGAGATCAGTCCTGGGTGTTCATTGGAAGGACTGATGCTGAAGCTGAAACTCCAATACTTTGGCCACTTCATGCGAAGTGTTGACTCATTGGAAAAGACCCTGATGATGGGAGGGATTGGGAGCAGGTGGAGAAGGGAACGATAGAGGATGAGATGGCTGGATGGCATCACTGACTTGATGGACATGAGTTTGAGTAAACTCTGAGAGGTGGTGATGGGCAGGGAGGCCTGGCATGCTGTGATTCATGGGGTTGCAAAGAGTCAGACACGACTGAGTGACTGAACTGAACTGAACTGAACTGAGACAGGTAGTGAAGGGATCCTTTGATTTTTGCAGCTCCTGCCTTGTGAATGTCACTAATGTTTCTAGAGGAGAAAAACTCGAGGACAAAGCAAAAATCCAGCAGCTGCCCTGACAGCCTAAGTTGCAAAGTGGAAAATGAAATAAGTGTCTTGTGCATTTTACTTTGAAGTGACAGAAAAATAAGGGACCCATAAACCAGTCATTCCCTAGCAGATCACCAATGAGTGGTTCTGATTTCCACAATGTGGCCTCAGGGCCAACTAGGTGCTTGCAGTTCAGCATGTTGGCTGTTATATTAGTCAATGAAGAAGAACTGGATGAAGCAAGGGGTGGCCATTTATTTGGTGCAGAAATTTTATGCATGAGGTTACTAGGCTTTGGAAAAGCGTAAGTAATGCTATGGACATTATGCCTTCTAATCTTGCCATCCATAGGCAACCCTGGTGGGTATCCCATCTACAAAGACTAAAAATCCTCATCTCCTTAACCTTTTTACACCGTCAAGGAAAAGCACTCTCATTTGTTTCCTCATGCTCATGTTGGATCTAGAGATTTGAAGATAATGATGTGGTTGTCTGAGTCCGATGGATATAGCATTGCACACTTATAGTTGCTCACTTGCACACTTATAGCAACTTTGACTTTTATTTGAGGGGATCTCTGTGTTTCTAAGCTCAGGTTCCGGGAAGAGGCAACCTGGGTTTGATTTTTAGGGCCATCACTTGTGAATTCTGTGACCTTGGACATGCCGCCTAAGTTCTCCCATTTTTTTTTTCCATTGGCAAAATGATCCCAATTGTAAAGCTTGTTGTGAAGATTAAATGAGTTATTACTTTTAAAACAATACTACACTGCATCATGGAAAGGAAACGCTTAACAAGTTATTTTTTATAATAGTATTTGCTTCCTGGTTTTGATAGCTTTTTGAATAATGTATTGAGTACATGGCTATCTCTGTGCTAAAAACCTTGCATACATTATCTTATTTAGTCTCAGTCACAGGTGTGTGTGTTTGTGCTCAGTTGTGTCCAACTCTTTGCACCTCCATGGACTGTAGCCCATCAGGCTCCTCTGTCCATGGAGTTTTCCAGGCAAGAATACTGGAGTTGATTGCCATTTCCTCCTTCAGGGGATCTTTCTGACCCAGGGATCAGACCCATGTCTCTTGCATCTCCTGTATTGGCAGTCAGGTTCTTTACCACTGAGTCACCTTGGAAGCCTGCCACAGATGTGAGATAGGTTTTATTCTTATCTCTGTTGTACAGGTGAGAAAACTGATATTTTGAGAAATAAGTCATTTGTCTGGGGTCACACAACCAGTAAGCAGTAGAACTTCCTCTCCCCACCATTGCATGAGGAAGAAGGCAAGAGGCTGTAGAGAAGAGGGAGGGTGATCAAGGCTCCAGGCAAGATACTTGCTCTGTCCTTAGGGAAGACTGAAGAGTGAGGTCCCAGGACTGGGGACAACCAGCCATCCCCAGCTAAGGAAAGACTGTAGCATGCCACTGGACTTTTCTAACATTTATTCTCATTGCCATCATGATGATTACTCCCTACCTTTGTAGCTACCCCTTTTCTCCCTGACTCAAGAGCAAATCAAAGAAATATTTTTAGGGAGACAATATAATCCACTGATTAAAAGTGGGGCCTCTGCACTCAAACTGTAGTGATTCAAATCATTATGAGTTATCTTTTTTTAAACATTTAAAAATATTCATATTTATTGATTTTTGGCTGTGCTGGGTCTTAATTGGTTACTGTTTGCAGTGCATGAGCTTCTCACTGCAGTGGCTTCTCTTGTTGCAGAGCACAGGCTCTAAGGCACATGGGCTTCAGTAGTTGTGGCTCACAGGCTCTAGAGCACAGACTCAATGGTTGTGGTGCACGAGCTTACTTTTGTTCCGTGACATGTGGGATCTCCCCAGATAAGGGATCGAACCAGTGTCTCTTGCATTGGCAGGCAGATGTTTTACCACTGAACTACCAGGGCAGCCCTTGAGTGATCTTACACACTTAATCAACCTTCCAGTCTAATGGTTTTCAAAGTGTGGTCTGGGTTTTAATTTCTAATATGCTAAATATTAAAATGGGCTTCCTTGTTGACTTAATGGTAAAGAATCTGTTTGCCAATGCAGGAGACATGAGTTCAATCCCTGGGTCAGGAAGATCCCCTGGAGAAGGGAATGGCAGCCCACTCCAATATTCGTGCCTGGGAAGTCTCATGGACAGAGGAGCTGGGCGGGCTACAGTCTGTGGTGTCACAAAAAGGTCAAACATGACCAAGACACTAAACAACAACAAAATACATATATGCCATAGAAACTAAATCTCATTGAGGTACTTCATGCTTTTTATGAATATAAAGTGGTTCGGGGGCTTCCCTGGTGGTTCAGATGGTAAAGAATCAGCTTGCAATGTAGGAAACCCAGATTTGATCCTTGTGTCTGGAAGATCCCCTGGAGAAGGGAATGGCTACCCAGTTCAGAATTCTTGTCTGGAGAATTCCATGGGCAGAGGAGCGTGACAGGCTACAGTCCATGAGGTTGCAAAGAGTTGGAGACTACAGATTGACTGAGCACACACACACACACACAAAGTGGTTTTGAGAACAAATGTCTGAGGACCATTCCTCTAGGCTTTAGTTTCTTCTGCAAATTAGAAATGATGATAGTATCAGCCTCAGAAAATTGTTAGGCAATTAAATGAGATAAAGAACATAAAGCTCCTAGCCCAGTGCTGGTACTTGGTAAAGCATTATGTTTTTTCAATATAATTTGCTGGATTTGCTGAGGGTCTATAACTAATCTCCTTGTTGACTGTAATGTGGATATATATATATATACACACATACATACATACATACATACATATATGAGTGTCTACCAGTGAAAACACAGCCCTGGGTACAGTAGCACAACATATAGGACCTTTTAATCTGTCTGTCTGGCGAGACAGAACTCAGATGTTTAAACAACATCAAACCTGGTAAGATGGAGTGTACCATTATTTCAAATAAAGTATATGTGCAAAACTGCACAGAGTGAGACTCTTCGATATTTATGTTTTCTAGGAGTTCAGAGAAGAGAGTTACCAGAGCCAGAAATGGAATGATGTACGGTTGGGTGATACATGTACCAGATATGCCCTAACCATACTCAATAAGAGTATAGAGACTTTTCAGGGACCCTCTAGGGTGTGTATCAGGCCTTCAATATCGACATTGGAAATTGGATGTTCTCTGGTATCTGATGCTATGCAGTTCTTAATCGCTCAGTCATGTCTGACTTTTTGCAACCCCATGGACTGTAGCCCACCAGGCTCCTCTGTCCATGGGGATTCTTCAGGCAAGAATACTGGAGTAGGTTGCCTAGGTTGCCAGGCCCTCCGCCAGGGGATCTTCCCAACCCAAGGATCCAACTCAGGTTTCTCTCATTGTAGCTGGATTCTTGGTACATGGGTGTGTGTGTGTGTGTGTGTGTATGAGTCACTCAGTTTTGTCCACCTCTTTGTGACTCCATTGACTGTAGCCCATCGGGCTCCTCTGTCCATGGGATTCTCCAGGCAAGAATACTGGAGTGGGTTGCCATGCCCTTCTCTAGGGAATCTTCCTGACTCAGGGATCAAACCCAGGTCTCCTGCATTGCAGGCAGATTCTTTACCTTCTGAGCCACCAGAGAACTTTAGCACTTGGCAAATGTTAGCCATGATTATGTTAGATCTGGTAACAGTATAAAGCAAGCTACATCCCTGACTTCTGGAGGCTTGTACTCAAAATGAGATAAGATATAGAAGAACAACTAACCTTGACGTGGGGAGAAGGGCCAGGGGGGTGCCTTAGGTCCAACGGCCATTGCTCATTCATGGTAATTTCACTGAATTTTCCTGCCTTGCTACACCCTCCTACCCAAATTGCTGACCTTTACCCACAGAATGAGGAATTCCTTCAGCTGCTTAGAAACCACTTTTCCTTTAATTTTCCCTCTAAGTGTAGTGAAGGGGGAGGGAAAGGGAGAGGGAATAAACACCCGCTTGGATGAGAATATGAAGAAAAGACAGGTTTCTTTTTTCCTCATTAAAAAAAAAAGAATAGGGTAGTGGGGACAGGGAGAAAAATGTGTGGAGGAGGGGCTGCTGGGAGGCACTGTGCAGGCAGTTTCACCAAAGCATTGCTTCTTTAATCATCTCGTCGCAGGCAACACTCTAGCCCTAGCCAATCGTTTATTTACACCAAAAGGTGCAGACGCCAGAGGCAGGTTGTCACAACAATTAATAACACTCCTGGAAATGAATAGTTTCTCCCTAACTCTGCCAGCCTGAGGGGGTTTTGCTTCTTGGGAGAGCTTCTCATGAAACTTTGTTTCCACCCAGAGCAGTGGGGAGGGGCCCCTCTGAGAACATTTCATACTGATCTGCAGCCACCCTCCAAAGCCCAGTTGAAAAAGGGGGTAAAGCTTTGTCTTTTCAACAAAGTTGGCCTCAGCCTTCCTTGCAGCACCTGGCACCCCCACAAAGAAAAATCTTTGCTTAGAAATCTTTGAGCTTTTGTGCCCAGAGAAACTCAGAGGCAGATAGGGGACTTAAAATGGTGGCAGCTACTGTTCTTTGGAGATAAATTAGAAATAAAGATGAATTCTAGAGTTGAGGATTTAATTTTTTTAAAATATGGATTGAAACTAAGACACAGGAAGGCTAAGTGATTTGCTCAAGTCAGTGGCCCAGTCACAATTTGAACCCAAGCAGTCTGACTCCAGTACACGACACACACTGCTTTGCTGTCTCACGTTCGGTTCAGAGAAAGGGTTTTCTTCTCTTGACCCTACAGCCAATGGGTTCTGATTATAGAATATAAATATTCTTTCTACAATGGTATGTGTGTTGATATTTATTTATCGTTTCAGTCAAGAGTGTCTTGATGCTTTGAATACTTTCTCACCTGTCCTGTGCACAACTGCACATATTCTCAAATAATTAAAATGTTTTTCTTCTTTATTTAGTAAGCAGACATCATTGTTCTCTTTGGAGCTGGAGTATCTTAGTGTGCTGGAATCAGACTTACAACTAAAATCAGGGGAGATGCATTCAGTTTTCATAGAATGCCTTCCCATTCTAACTTTGGAATAGTGGGAAGGTATTTCCCAGTGACCCAACCTAGAAATTCTGTACTTGAGCTCTCCAGACTACATGATTCCTTCAGAATCATGGGATCACGTAAGCACCTGAATCTTGGGAATTTTAACCTCTTGGAGAGTTCTTTTTTTTTTTTTTCATTACCCTCTCTAATTCTGCTCAGAGAAAGCTGAGACTTGGGGAGTGGGGGCTTGAGCTAATTAGTTGTACTTAGTCAATTCTTGTTAGGGGGTTGTTTTCTAGAATTTGTTCCAGAAAAAAAAATTGGAACCTCCAGGGCAAAAGACTTTGTGCTTCAGATCTCAGGGCCAGGTTCAATGTCTTCATAGGATTTAGGAGGTCAGAATTTCCTAGGCAAAATCCCCATTGAGCAGCCTTCCAAAAAGTTCCCATCACCTGCAGGATAGAATCACATTCTCCATGGAAGGTAATAGGTACTTGTTTCACATCTTAGCTTTCATTACAGATAGAAGCAGCAGCAACAGCAGTAACGACTTTGGACCAACTGAGCCTTTAATTGAACTTCACTTGATGGGGTGACATTTTGTTTCTCAGGCAAATTCGGTTGCTATTAAGAGGGAGGTGGTTATCGTGGTTAAATATACTCTCATTGCAGCAGAGTACTAGGGGAGCTATTTAATATGTGACAATAATTGATCTCTTACTACTGTCAGGTACTGCTAAAGACTTATTAGCTTGCTGCTTCAGCACCATATGTTGTAGCCAAGATGCACTCCATGTGTCCTTCCTGTGCCTTGGGGAAAGAACATTTGCAATAGATCAGAATAGAAAATGGTAGGGGCTTCAGTAAAGTTCCTTGCTCTTTGCTTTCTCCTCAGTGACCGGGTATATGAGTTCTGACTATAAAGTAATGAGATCGCCTCCCAAAACCACCTGTGAAATGAAGCCTGGGTCCTTAATTGTCCCCTTTCCCAGGTACGGGCCAAGAAAGGGGATGGCCCAATTAAAGCGGATTCCTTGTCAGTTCACCTTGTAGTGCATGTAACTTCTTTTAAATAGGCCATTTTGTGAAACCTGAAAGCCCACCCACAATTAAAATGTTAACATCTATACCATTTGGTTTTTCTTAATGAGCCATGTGCTGATTTTGCTTGTCTTCAGCAAAAACAAAATTTAGCACACACATACCATAAAACCCCCAGGAACCTAAGGAGTGGGCCTTTTACAAATTTTATTTGAGCCAGATTTTCATTAGGAATTTGTTTATGGGGATGAGTAAGCTACTTGGGGGAAGGTAATTTAACTGCTTAAAGCTGTGAGGGTCCTCTTAGGTGAATTGCATCAGAGAATCACAGTGAGTGTCAAGGAACTGAAACATTAATGTCAGCATCCCACAGCCAGATGCACAGGGAGAGTGCTCCAGCAGCTCTTCCTTCCTTTTAATTTGAGGTTATCATGACTTGGATTCCTGTGACTGGAGGGTCACAGTTCCAGTGGATGAGGTTAAATAAAGCAAGTGTTCTGTTACATGCTCATGATAATATTTATATATTAGAAGCATCCTGACATACTGGAGAAGATCTTAAAGAACTGACATTCATAAGTCTTTCCTCAAACACATTATGGTATCACTTATGAGATCTTTCTGTCACAATATTTAAACACAGCAAACATTTGGACAAAAGAAAAAACTGGACATGCCAACCACATTAGAATGCTTTTTCCAAAGATCAGTGCGCCATCTTTTCTGGGATGAAGAATCTTCTTTTCTGTTCATTTGTTTGCTTGCTTTTAGGGAGGTAAGGGCAAGGATGTTTTCCAAGTTACTTGAAAGACAATTGAAGAATAATATGGACATTTAGCTCTTCTTCATGGGCTTCCCCAGTGGCTCCATGTTAAAGAATCCACCTGCAAAGCAGGATCCCTGTGTCAGGAAGACCCCATGGAGGAGGACATGGAAACCCACTCCAGTATTCTTGCTTGAGAAATCCCATGGACAGAGGATCCTGGTGGGCTACACTCAATGGGGTCATGAAGAGTCAGACATGACTGAAGTGAGCTGGCATGTACACACGAACCCCTTTTTTGTAATTACTGATGCAAGCCTAAGAGAAAATTTTCCTCTATTTACCTGGGGAGTTAACCTTTGGGTAATTCTGGAAATAGGTTGAATGTGGTCATCAGGGACCATGGGAAAATGATGTCTGTATATTTCTTAAACAGCTTTACAAATATTTGGAAAATCCTATACATAGCTCTAATGCTGCACTCCAAGTGAATTATTTCCTTATTTCTAAGTGAATATAGAGCTCCTCTGGATAGTCCCCACCTTTTTTTCCATGATATGATAGCTTGGATTTCTTTTTTTAATTAAAAGAAATGAACTTTTAAACAGAAACGAATAATTATCATGCTTTATTCTTTTTCTAAGCATTCTCCTATCCATAATGTGACCTGGTCCTCATAACACTTCTGGAATTGCACTTGATCATTTTCTTTGCCTGATGATGAAATTTAGTGACATTATGGCTAATGCCTAGACTTCAGGTATTTCTATTTCCAATTAGCTGACATCAATGACTGAATCTTGTGCAACTTTAATATCTCATCCTACTCATTTGCAACCCACCCCTGACTACTTTCTTTTACCTGTGCAGTTAGGCAGCTTACTAATTATCTGGGAAATTTTTTTGGCCATGCCATGAAGAATGTGGCATCTTAGCTCCCCAACCAGGAATTGAACCTGTGCGCCCCCCCCTCCCCCCCCCTGCATTGGAAGTGTGGAGTCTTAAACACTGGACTTCCAAGGAAGTCCCTATCTGGGAAAACTTGTGAAGAAATTACTCTTGATATAAAACCTTACCCCAGAAAACTGCAAACCCATTCAAAATTTTGTTCATAATTCCATTCATAGAGTGATCCCAAGGAAGGCCAGGACCCAGGTTTAGAACCTCTTAGTTAGAGAGTGGTGTACCTGTTTCTTTTGAGATTACAGAGTCTGTGAAGGTAAACCTCTTAGAAAAGTGATGACCTGGATCATGAATTAGCATTTTTTTTTCCTGTAAAAGGTCAGATAATAATTGTTTTCAGCTTTGCAGGCCATAGGGTCTCTGTTGGATTTACTCAGCTCTAAATGAGTAAGTAGCACAAAAGCAGTTGTAGATGATATGTAAATGAATGGGCATATAGCTGTGTTCCAATACAACTTTATTTATGGACACAATTTGAATTTCATGTATTTTATGTTATGAAATGTTATTCTTTTGCCATTTTTTCAACCATCTAAAATGTGAAAACCAATCTTAGCTTGTACGTTGTAAGAAAACAGGTGGCCAGCTGGATTTTGTACAAGAGCTGTTGTTTTCCAACCCCTGCCCTAGCACACATCAGGGTCACCAGGGGAGCCTTTAGAAACTACTGACCATTGGCTCAGTCTCTTATGATTCAGACTCAGTTGGTTCAAGGTCCTGCTTGGATATCAGCTCTTTTTAGAAGTTCTTCAGGTAATTCTAATGTACTTCCATGGCTGAGAGGAACTGCTGGTCTAAAGCTGTGTTTTCTAGCTCCAGGTTTGGCCCAGATCTTTTGTAAATCCTGGAACTGCAAACAAGGCCTTAAGGGTCTCGGCATACTCCATGGGAGAAAGCTAATATCCAAAAGAGATTTCTGAATCATTTGTAAATAGTGCTTAACTTACCCTTCTTGAGGCAGTGCACTGTAGGGGAAAGAACACCAGATGGTATGACTTATATAGACAACAAAATAAAGAACAAAACAAAATATTTATTTCACATAGGTGCATGACTATGTATATAAATGCATAGAATGAGGTTTGGAAAGCTGCACATCAAACACTTAACTCAGGTTACCTCTGGAGAGGGGATTAGAGCTACAGGGATGAAGGTGGGATCAAGAAGGTCTTTTTTTTTAATTGAAGTATAGTTTTTTAATTGAAAATTAAATTAAAAATTAATTATACCTGTGTTGGTTTCAGGTATACAGCAAAGTGATTCAGTTTTATCTATACACACATATTTTTATGTTTTCAAATTCGCTTCCATTTTAAGTTATTATAAGATATTGAATATAGTTCCCTGTGTTGTAGAGTAAATCCTTTTTGCTTATCTGTTTATAGTAGTGTGTATCTGTTATTCCCATACTCCTAATTTCTGTGTGTCTATTTCTGTTTTGTAAATAAGTTCATTTGTGTCATTTTTTAGATTCCATATATAAATGGTATTTTATGATTTGTCTTTGTGTGACTTACTCCACTTATTATGATAACCTCTAGGTCCATCCATGTTGCTGCAATTGGCATTATTTCATTCTTTTTTATGGCTGGGTAATATTCCATTGTGTGTGTATGCATGTGTGTATATATATATATATATATTTGTGTGTTTGTATATGTGTGTGTATATATGTATATACACACATACACACACAGGGAAGCCTATATACATATAGACTTCCTTGGTGGCTCAATGGTAAACAATCCACCTACCAATGCAGGAGATGTGGGTTCGATCCCTGGGTGGGGAAGATCCCCTGGAGAAGGAAATGGCAACCAACTACAGTAGTCTTGCCTGGGAAATCCCATGGAGAGAGGAGCCTGGTGGGCTCTGATCCATGGGGTCACAAAGAGTTGGATATGATTTAGCGATTAAATAACAATACACACACACACCCCCCACATCGTCTTTAGCCATTTATCTATGGATGGACATTTAGTTTGCTTCTATTTCTTGGCTATTGTAAATAGTGCTACTATAAATATTGGGGTGCATGCTTCTTTTCTAATTAGAAGTTTTCTCTCTTCTAGACATATGCCCAGGAGTGAGATTGCTGGATCATATGGTAGCTCTATTTTTAATTTTTTGAAGACCTTCCATATTGTTCTGCACAGTGGCTATACCAATTTACATTCCCACCAACAGTGTGTGAGGGTTCCCTTTCTTCCGCGTCCTCCTCAGCATTTGTTATTTTTGATAATGGCCATTCTGACTGGTGTGAAATGGCACCCCACTGTAGTTTTGATTTGTACTTCTCTAACAATTAGTGGGGCTTCCCTGGTGGCTCAGAGGGTAAAAAATCCACCTGCAATGCTGGAGACCTGGGTTAGATCCCCGAATTGGGAAGATACCCTGGAGAAGGGAACAGCTACTCACTCCAGTATTCTGGCCTGGATGAGATGGCTGGATTGCATCATTGATGCAATGAATATGAACTTGGGCAAACTCTGGGAGACAACGAGGAAGAGGGAGGTATGGCATGCTGCAGTTCATGGGAATCACAAAGAGTCAGACACGACTGGCAGCTGAACAACAACAATAACAATAATTAATGATCCTGAACATCTTTTCATATGCCTATTGGCCATCTGCATGTCCTCTTTGGAGAAATGTCTGTTTAGGTCTTCTTCCCATTTTTGATTGGGTTCTTTGGCATTTTAATATTGAGTTATATGAGCTGTTTGCATATGTGAATATTAAGCCCCTGTTCACATTATTTGCAAATATTTTCTCCTAGTCTGTAGATTTTCTTTTCATTTTGTTAATGGTTTCTTTTGCTGTTGAAAAACTCTAAGTTTGATAAAGTCCCATTTGTTTATTTTTGCTTTTATTTCTTTTGCCTTGTTGGGAGACTGATCTAAGAAAATACTGCTATGATTTATGTCAGAGAATGTTCTGCCTATGTTCTCTTCTAGGCATTTTAATTGTGTTGTGTTTTATATTTATGTATTTAAGCCATTTCATGTTTATTTTCGTGTATGATATGAGGGAGTATTCTAACTTCATTGATTTATATATGCTGTCCATGTTTCCCAGCACCACTTATTGAAGAGACTGTCTCTTCTCTATTGTATATTCTTGCCTCCTTCTGCAAAAGATAGTTGACTTGTAGGTGTGTAGGTTTCTGAGAAGGACTTTTGATTTCAGCCTGCCTTGGTTCAGTCTGGATTCAGCCACTCACCAGCTATTTGATTTCACTTCTCTCCTCCTCAGTTTTCTCATCAGTAAATAAAGAAAATAGCAATACATATGTCATAGGATATATCAGGGATTTAGGTGAGTTATATATAGTAAAAAAAATTAGAGCTGTATCTGGCATGTAGTAAATGTTCAGTAAGTGCTAGTCATTTTCATTAAAAAATGGTTTGGAAAATATAAAGTATTATGCTGATAATGATCAACCTTTTTTTTCTGCCTCCACACCATTTTAGTGAGTAACTAGACTCTTTGAACACAGTGATTATCACCCAGCAGGATTACTCACCCCCTCAGGAGGCAGATTAGACTCCCTATAGTTAAATCTATAGCTTGAAAACAGCCCTCTAGAGATTCTGATATGCATTCCAAGTGTACAACTCTCAGTCTTATGAATGATATTATGTTTTCATTCATAGTAAAGTATAAGTCAACCCTCTCTCATAGAGATTGTGCAAGGTTGGGTTCCCAGGGACCAAGAATAAAGTGATGTTAGGTATGGGAATTTATACAACTTTAAAGCCTTACAGCTAACACCATCTTACTGCCTACAAATACAGTTTCAAAAAATGATTAACTGTATGCAATCCAAAGAAATATTGAACCACAGTACCCTCCTCTTAGTAGTCTTTAAAATACATGAAATCCCCAATTCCCAGCACTATGAATGACATGGTATCTCTCACAGGGTAATTCAAAGAATGAAAAATGAATAACCTGAGTATCTTTGATTTTCTTTTGTAGGAAGCATGTTTGTCTTCTTAATTATTATCTCCTTAAATTGTTATAAATATGAGTTTGGTTTGACTGGGGGAGAAACTGGGAATGTATTTGGTGCTAAGGAGAACTTGATCTGAGAGGAAAAATTTGGTTTTCAATGATCTATCAAACATATAATTAAAGGTAGTCTGTGTATGAATTTGGTGAAGTGAGAGTGTGTGTAAAAATTGTCAGTCTGACCATCCAAGGTGGTAGCTTTAGCAGAGAGTTCAGAAGAAAGAATGAGGCCGTGTGTTTTAGTAAAATAATACTCAAGTTTGAGAAGACCTGGCATCTGATCCCTTCTGTTACTGATTTTGGATTCATCAGTTAAATTCTCTGGCCTTCATTTTTCTTCTCCATAATTTGACAAGACTGGACTTGATGAATTGAAAGGTCCCTTTGGCCTGAATATTCTATTAATTGTTAATAGCAGTGTTCAGAGCCATGAGGTTCTGCTTGGGGCCTTAGTCTGAGGCAACCATGTATGGTATGTGAGAGAAAAACAAAGCTCTCTGACAAACCCTCACCCACATGTGAAGCCAAATTAAACTTTGAGACATTAGTTTTCATTGAAATTTCATGTCTAGACTGACTGTTTTTCATTGAAAAACAAAGGTCTTTTGATGCATCTTTGCAGCAGTCAGCAATGGCGAGCCTTGGGAATGCTTTCTAAAATGATGGTACATTAGGCTTTTTTCTTTGGAATTAACTTAAACAGGGCAGTTCTATTACTGTTGTAGAAGCATGAAACTGACCGAGGTGTCTGCCCCAATTCTATATGTTAGTGAACGACTCTCCAGGGGAACCATGCTCTACCACCCCTTCTTCACTTCCTTTGAACTTCTTGCTATTGATGCTATTATTTAAAAAAACCTGATGTGGTTCTGACTGCTATGTGATGACTGAGAGGTGCTGTGGTGCCTCTGGCTTAGCAGAATTTCCTTCTTCACATTCTTCATTATCAATCTACTTTCTGGCTCAAAGGCTCTCAGTTGTGGTGGTGGGTTTCTTTAGCTACAATAGGGTTAGGTGGCTATGGCATTGCACTTGTATTTGTTAACATTCTCTATTAAGGGCTCTGTGATTCTTATTTGGGATAACACTGAATCAGCTTGAACCAGGGATTTGCTTTCCTTTGCTTTAGTAAAAATCTTTTATTCTTAAAAAAAGTTCCATGCAATTCTGTGAATTGCAAAAGGAAGGCTAATAAGTGAGTCAGCAAAATAGTGACCACTAGTTTAGTGAAGAACAAAAATAGTGATAATCCCCTTACTTCATGTAGCATATCTGTACTATTTTATTCTTCTCTTGAGACTAATGTGTGAGTAAGCAATGGTACCTCCATTTTATGGATTAGAACATTAATAAGTCTGGTGACTTGCCCAAGAGCTGCTAGTTATTGACTGAACTGAGTTTCTAATCCTAGCCTTTGGTCTCCAAGTCTAGCGCTTGATTAGAATGATTACAGTCCTGCCTCTCTAAACTTTCCTGGCAAGAAGCCACAATGACATACTGTTGTTGGGAAGAGGGTAGTGGGAGTGATCTGTCTAGGTGCAGACAGTAAGGGAGTGCATTGTAGAGAATTTGAGAACAACAATAAAGCCAGCTCCAAGTCATTCTGCTGTCTATTATCATGATGCCTCAGCTACTCTGAACAGTATCAGCAATAAAATAATTCTTGCTGCCAGAGTAAACCATTTCCACCACTCACTCTTGGGGAGGCAGTTCTCCTCAGGCTGTCTATCTAAGTGCCAGAGATGCTGCTTAGGGCCTGAAGGGGCCACGGGAAACCAGGCTTTAGACTGAAAAAACCCCTCACTGGAGTATTGAATCAATTAGAAGTGCTTATTGAACCCTGATTCTTTGCACAGTGGCACTGGATTAAGAGCTTAGGGGAAAGAGCAGTCAGGCGTGGTCTTTGTCTCAAGGAGCTCACAGTTACCTTGAAGAGCTAAGACAGGTTGAGGCTGCCGCAGCTCACACTTAACATAAGGAAATAATTAAGAGTGGGATAGGGGCTTCCCAGGTGACTCGGCGGGTAAAAAGTCTCCTGCAATGTGGAAGACACATGAGTTTTGGATTCGATTCCTGGGTTGGGTAGATCTCCTGGAGGAGGGCGTGGTAACCCATTCCAGTATTCTTGCCTGGAGAGCCTCATGGACAGAGGAACCTGGTGGGCAACAGTCGATAGGGTTGCAAGCAGTTAGACGTGACTGAGCACACCTGCAGGGCAGACTGTATATTCTGTAAGAGCTCATCTATTCATTGAAGGATGGAACCTAGATTTGGGTTCAAATTCTTTCTCCATCATTCTCTAGCTTTGTGATCCTGGGTAAAAGTGACTTTGTCTTTTTATGTCTCATTTTCCTCCCTGTAAAAACAGAGGGTGATAAACTAATTATAATAATAGCAATAAGATTCCTTTGAGGATTAAATGAGATATGAAGTACTTAATAGATTTTAGTTATTATTTATTTGCCAAATACTTAGTGAAAATCTGCTGTTTGCAGTGCACTGTGCTAGCTGGAGATAAGGCTAGCCTTGAAGGAACTTTTGTGACTCATTCATTGTTACCCACAGTGGCCAGATAGTATACTATATACTATCATGACCTAGAGCATAGGCTCTGACTCTGCATCACCTTGGCTCAAATCTAATCTTTATTCTCTGCCTGTGTGGCCTTAGGTATGTCACCTAATGTCTGTGTCTCATTTCCCTCATCTGTAAAATAGGGATCATAATAGTACATATCTCATTAGATTGTTGTGAAGATTAAATGAATTAAAACATACTAAATACTTAGAATCATACATGGAATGCAGTTACCATTCAATAAGCTTTGCTTGTTACCATTAATATGTTTTTTCTTTCTCACCAGTGCTAATGGAAATAACATTAATTTGGAGGTTTAGTTACAGAAATGCTTGAACTTTGAGGTGATGTTTAACTTTTGACTGCACACTGCTTACAGCAAAACCTTGATTATCAAATATGGAGTTTTATGTTGAGCTTAATTTTCTAGTTAATTAACCAAGAGTTGCTAGAATACCCTATTGATTTCAGCCCTTATGGTTGAAAATCTTTCCTAAATGTCAGTAGCTATTTTCTCCCTTTAGTAAAGTCTAGTGACTCTCTCCAAGTCTAGAATAGAGGCAGAGGGTCCTCCAATGCCAAGGTGATGGCTTTGACATTAGGTAGTCTGTGAGTGCAGTGAGCATGCCCCCAGGTGCTGTAGAATTCTTGGAATTGCTAGTTTTCTGTTTGGACTTTGCCAAGGACTGTTTTTCATAGTTTTAGTAACTTGCAATATAGGGCAAGTTAGTGGTTTTATAATTCTTCATGTCCCTAAAGTAAGAACTCAGTTGAAGGTTGCTCTGTTTCTAAAAGCAGGGGCCAGGCAGCTGTGTGTCACTTTCTCCATCTATTCTTTTTTTTTTTTTTTTTTTTTTTTTTTTTTTTTGATAGTGGAGTGCAGTTTATTACACCGGCGGGCCCAAGGCAGAGTCTCCTCTTAGCCAAGGACCCCGACCAGTTTTTATGAAAACCTTACATACCCTGAGTGTACTTGCTCAAACCCACCTCCCCAAATTCCTTGAAACTAGTCTGGACAAGGTAAAAGAGAGATACGATCAAAGTTAACCCATGATTCATGTGTCACAAGACTAGATAAACAGTGGACATGTATCAAGAGGACTGTGGTCATATCCCGATAAACATAATGGAATTTATGACTTTGTTCTGTCACAGAGATAATTAGCATATTCTTTTAGGCAATGGAGAGTCCAAGTACCAGTCCTGAGGCTCTTTTATCCGGGGGTCTGGTTTCCCATTGATATGCCATGTCTATAGACACCAGGCACAAAGTTCAGAGTCCACTGGGAGGGTGACCATGCGTGTAGCCTAATGTCCGCAGCCTGGCCTGAGATGGAGTCCAGCTCTGTCTGTTTCCTCCTTCATTCCCCCCTCTTGATGCTCTTAACTCATATTATGAGCATCATTCATAGGGATATATTGCACCCTGGCTCTCCGACCGCCAATTTGGGAGAATGACATCAGCCTTCGGGTTGCAAAGTTCATAATACATTGTAAAATTCAGGGTCCATAAAGCAGAACTATCAAGGCAACTATGACAGTGGTAAATATAGTTTTCCGCCAACTGCCCTTCACCCAAGATAGGCCGGAAGTCTAGAAAGGAATGTTTTCATTTGACATTGCTTTTACCTGGTTTTTCATGTCATCTAAAGCAGTCGATACATTGCCAGATAAGTCAGGAATGTATACACAACATTCAACCTTAATTATAGCACAGGTCCCTCCTTGAGCAGCTGTTGGTATGTCCAAAGCCATTCTATTATGAATTACCACTTTTCTCATTTGGATTTGCTCTTCATTTAAGGCTTGGATGGCCTTTATTCTATCTAGGAGGGCCTGTTTTATGAAATTAGTCAAGACCTCTACTTTAATCATAATATCTGTTGTCCCTATAGAGGGTACGAATAAGGCAGCAATATACTCATACCATTGAAACATAGATCTTGTCCACATAGCATGTAAGATTTACCGGGGCTTGTTGTAGGTTAGGCTCATGTTACACTGGCATTTATATCAAATGTAACCCTATGACCCGAGTCTACTGACTGTAGGTCTTACACCAACAGAGCAAGGAGAGTTTATGATTGACAAGAGAGGGGAAAGTCTCTTTGTGTCATCCCAGAAAAAAGCAGAGTGGTTTAAAATCTCCTTGGTGGAGTGGTGACGCCCACCAACAAAGTTCATCCATCACAGACAGAGGCATAGCCCCACATATCCAGCAGCTGGAGGTGGTGTGCAAGTCCGCATAGGAATGTGCCCATGAGATGAAAACATTGTCCTGAGTTGAAACGGAAATTAAATTCAAAATCACATTAATGAGGCCAAGAAGCAAGAGTTGATTGTGTGGCTTCATCCTGAAGGGGCTCGTCCGGGATCTTCTTTTCCTTCTTCTTAAGGATGGTCTTAGTCTCTCAAGAGTCAGTGGGGTGCCTCTGTGCAGTTCACTCAGCGTTTTCTGGGTCTGTGTGGTATGTTCTCTTCACCCTCATATGAGGGATCAAGGGACAATACCTGCAACTTTAACTGCAGTAGGGGTAGTTAGAATAACATAAGGGCCCTTTCACCAAAGGTCTAGCAAATCATGTTTCCAATCTATGACCCATACTTGTTCACCAAGCGTAAACTCATGAATCTCTTCCCCAAGGGGGAATGGCACCCTTTTTTGTACAAACTTAGTTACCCGATTTATTACGTTACCCAGTTCCATCTGCTGTGAAATCCTATCCCCCCTCACCTGAGGCAAATTTGTTGACACCTGTTTTATTATGGGAGGGGGCCTCCCATACACAATATCATATGGAGAATAGCCTTGGGACTGTGGGGTCATCCTGAGTCTGAGCAGAGCCGTCGGAAGCAAGTCCACCCAGGAGCAGTCAGTCTCTATGATCCACTTAGGGAGTCTCTTTATGTGTCTGGTTGGTTCATTCCACCATCTCAGAACTCTGGGCCTATATGCAGTATGCAGTTTCCATTTGATGTTTAAAGTTTTGCTTACTTGTTGTACTAAATCAGCTACAAAAGTCAGGCCATTGTCTGAACCAATGCTGGTAGGAAGTCCAAATCTGGAAACTATTTCCCTAAGCAGGCACCAGGCTTCTTCTGATGCCCTTTCAGTCCAGGTAGGAAAAGCTTCCACCCATTCCAAGAACGTACATACCATGACCAGCAGGTAACAGTAGTATCAGTAAGGTTTCATTTCAGTGAAGTCCACTCCCAGGTGTTCAAAGGGCAGCAAGCCTTTCAGCTGAATACCCAGAGGTTTCTGTCTCCTCCTTGCAGATCTGTGCCTTTGTCTTCCACACCCGGTAACCTGCTTCCATCAGCAGCTGGAGCAGTGCTTTGGTCCCTTTCCAGCATTTTTCCTTGGTTTCGGCAGCCAGCAGCAGGTCATCCCCGTATTGTAGGAGCCGACATCCATACTCTTCCGGATGGAATGAGTTCAGGTCAGAAGCCAAGGCTTCCCCAAAGATGGCTGGGGAGTTCTTAAACCCTCATGGGGGAGTCCAGATAAGCTGTTGTTCGGTGCCCTCGACTGGATCTTCCCATTCAAAGGCAAAGATGGGCTGTGACGCTGGGGCGAGGCGTTCACAGAAGAAGGCATCCTTGAGATCTAGGCGAGTATAAACTTTGGTCCTTGGTGGGAGGAGGCTAAGTAAGATATAGGGGTTCGGAACAGTGGGGTATAAAGTCACAGTAGCCTGGTTGACTAGCCTGAGATCTTGTGCAGGCCTATAGTCGTGTCCTTCCTTTTTGACTGGCAGGATTGGCGTATTCCAAGCCGACTGGCACTCTACTAGAATGCCCCTTGTTTCAATCTATTGATGTGGGGCAATATGCCGGTTCAGGCCTCTATTGGTAGCGGGTACTGGCGCTTTCTAACCGGGGTGGTGCCTGCTTTGAGTTCTGTTATCACTGGGGCGTGATGTTTAGCCAGCCTGGGTGGAGGGGGGTTGTCTTCCGCCCAGATCTCAGGGAATAATCGAGTTAGCTCTCTCTCATGCTCTTCCAGCCCACCCGGTTCTTCCTTCGGAGGCTCATGCAACCTCCACTCATCTTGGGGTGGCATTGAGAGAGAGGGCAAATAAGTCATAGAGTCCATCCAGAAGGTGGGCCTCTCCTCAGGGGAGAAAGTCACTTGTGCTCCTAGTTTGGAGAGCAAGTCTCTTCCCAACAGGGGTACTGGGCACTCAGGAATGTAGAAGAATTCATGAATCACTTGGTGCCCCCCCATCTGACATTTTCTGGGCTGGCAAAACGATTTAATCATCTCTTCTCCCGATAACCCCAGTTACATCAGTAGTCTCTTTGGACAGTGGTGCCCCAGGTTTTGTTACTACCGACAGTTCTGCTCCTGTATCCACCATGAAGTCAATGTTTTGGTCCCTCACTTTTAAGGTTACCATGGGCTCTCGGGGACCTGATATCCCTGAGCCCCAGCAGCCCTAGTTAATTTCCAAGTCAGCAAGCCCCACAACTGCGGGAGCTTCCTCTTCCTTCCTTGCCTTAGGGCATTCATTCTTCCAGTGGCCAGAAGCTCAGCACCGGGCATACTGGTTTGGCTGTTACGGGCCTGGGGCCTCCGTTGGGACCGGTTGAAGGACTGTCCTGTCCCTGGGGCAGATGAGGTTTTCCGGAGGGCCCGAGATAGACTTTTCCAGCGCAGCAGCTTGCACTGTAAATCTCTTGTCTGTTCTCTTTCGTTCCCTCCAGCTCTCTGGCAGAGCGCAGTCTCTGTTTAATTCCAACGTCTCCCTCCCCTTGTCAGTTCTCACCGGGAGAGGCGGGTATAGCTTGGGCGGTTGGCTGGAGCTGGATCCTGGAAGTGTTGGCCAGAGGCTTCTGTCATCGGGATTGGAGCCTGCCAAAACGGCGGCTCTACGAACTCTGAGAGAGCTGGCGAACTCTGAGAGAGCTGGCGGAGGAGCAGAGGCTGCCGCAGGAACTTCACCTGGCCCTGGATCGAGGCATTAAGCTCTCCATCTATTCTTATGGTTGGCAGGGGGCAAAAATGACTTTTTGGCAAAGGCTGAAGGTCTCTTTGGGTAGCAGCAATAGAGAGTACATTTTTGTACGGCAAACAATAGCTCACAAAGAATTCAGAATGGTCGTTTTGGTACCTCCATCTTTCCTATCAGTTTTGCTAGCTTACTACCATGCCTGAATGTCCCACAATTAGGGTCAGCCTCCAGAGCAATCCAGCCCACTGGAAATTTGTACAATGACAGAAATATTTAAATCTGCACCATCCGATATAGTAGTCGCTAGTCACATGTGATTACTGAGCACTTGAAAAGTAGATTTTAATTTAATTTTAATTAAAATAATATAGGTGGCATTTAGTGGTTACTATAACAGATGCTTTAGATAAATGTTTAACCATTACTCCCCCCCCCAATGGTATTGAAAGTCTTTAATAAATTCCAGATATGATGCTTGGGGGAAGAGTATTAATTCATTTTATTCTGTTCAAAACTGTTGTGCACATTGGCTTGTTTGTTTTTATTACCTTAAAGGGCTCAGTATGAGATGAGGACAGGTTACTGGGAAGTAAGAGTAGAGAGCATTTTAAGGGAGAAAGGAGACTGGCCTGGAGAACTTTTATAGAGTAGAGGCAAGAGGGTACCACTAAAGGGACAAATTTGGAGCCTCATGTTAGATGTTAAGAGATGGCGAGAACAAAAAAAAATTGTATCCTAATTGACCTTAATATTTAGAGTTGGTGCAGATTTAGAGTGAGAAAGGAGACAGAGGCTTGGGAAGTGAACTTGGAGTTGTGTTGGCCTGTATCTACAGGGCTTGTCTGAAAGTAGCTAGACCTGCACTAGAAACACCAGGACTGTGTCCCAGCAGCACACATTTGGTGAGTCATAGGCCAGAGAGAAGAAGGCAAGAGAGCAGGGGGTGACTATGTAACAGCTTCAACATTGAGAGACTTTGGCCAGCTGCCTATAGAGGTGCATGTGTTCTCAGTCATTCGATCGTGTCCAATGCTTTGTGACCCTTTGGACTGTAGCCTGACAGGCTCCTCTGTCCATGGGATTTCCCAGCAAGAATACTGGAGTGGGTTGCCATTTACTTCTCCAGGGGGTCTTCCTGACCCAGGGATCAAACCTGCGTCTCCCACATTGGCAGGAGGATTCTTTACCACTGAGCCACCTGAGAAGCATAAAGGTACAGTCCATCATCTTTTCTTCAGTTGATGTCCTTAGCATTTAGATGAAATGTCAGCCAGCAAACTGCTGCTTCTCTCTGGGATCCCTGAGGCTTCTGCCAGTCAGATTGCTCACAGAGAAGTCAGCCATTTTAGCATAAAAACAGGTGAGTGATTTTCTTGTTATTTGGAAGTGTGATGTGTTGGACAATAATCTCTATTTCAAATGTACTTGAAGCAAAAAACCTCTATAGACAGTATTAGTATTGCCCAGACTCATGGATGGATGGGGGTCTTGTTTTACTAGAGACCATCAGCTTCTGGTGGTTTAAAAGTTCTCTGATTCAGTTTAAGTGTTTGGCATTAAGGAAGTCTATGCCTCAAGATTTACCCTGGAACACATCAACAACCTCTCGGTGAACGTTAATAATCAGTGTTGAGAGTTAACCACATTCCTCCAAAAAGGGTGGGCACCAGGGTAACAGATTTGGAGCTATTAGGTTGGTGAGAATGTAATTGTGGTTTTGGGCTGTGATTTTCAACCATTTTAACTAGATTCAAACACATCTTTATTAATCAAAATAGGAACCATTGCAATCAATATGTTTTTGCCAACAAGAAATAAGTTTATTCCTGTAGCATAAAAATCCATGCTTCAGGATTTGACAAATTCTTAGAAAGCATTTTCTGCCTCCTGCTCCTGTGGAAGTGTTTTCCTCTTTCTGAAGCCCCAGAGACCTCATGCACATGGATATGCCAGATCATATGTTCAAGTTCCATGCACTGCTCCCCTATCTTAAACAAGTGGCCCTGGGTCACCCAGCAGGCTAGGGTTGCACACAGCTCTGGTTTTGTCCACCTTTGGGAGGATGGTCATGGGGAAAAGGCCTGTACAAATCCCCCAGAATAGGCTTCATGCTTTTGGGCAGATAATTCTGAGCTTTGTTTAAGTGGAATTTGGTCTAGAAGCTGAGACTCTGGACTTGAAGAGAGCATGTCCCCTTGAACCTGTAGACTCCTCACTTTGAGGGGAGAGGTGCTGCTATTGGAGAGTCAGAATAGGCCCCTCTAAAATATGAGCCTTAGAGCAGGGCCTCTTGCCTGGGTTGAGGGCACTACTGTTAACCAGATACCAGTATACTCACTGAAAAAATGTGGACAGACCACTGTGTTACTGTTTTTGGTCAGAGACTCCATCAACCTGTGTTGTAGTGTTGTGAGTTTTGTGAGAATAGCTTCAGTGAACTGAAAAGGAACAGACAGCAAGGACCAGCTGAGGTGGTTGGTAACTGCCTACTCCTGTGGCTTCTTATGTGGCCATTCCCGCGCAGAGAGGGGTGTCAGAATGGGACTCAAGAGCTGATGGTGGCTCCCTCATAAGTTGTTAGCTGGGAGTAGGCATTTTAAATGCAGTGAGGCAGGAAGAGACCTCGACAGCCTTGACTTTCAGAGACAGATGCCTGAGAAACTACTGGAATCACAGTAGAAAGGCTGAGCCCCTACTGTGGGGCTTGCTTCATGGAGCTCACTTCAGCACCGCTCCTAGCAATGAAAAAATTACTGCCATTACTGGTGGAAGAAAGAATCCTGGGAATTGACATTGTCCCTTTGTCTTTTGGAGGTGATGGGAAGCTGACAGCTATATCTGTGCACAGGCTGAGCTCTTTTTCTGCCTTTCCTTGTCACTGCAGTTCTGCCAAGCTCAGAAGCACTCACTTCTGGGCAGGTGGTGGACAGAGCATCTGTATGCTATCACTTCCTGTGTCCTCCTTCTCTGCTGTGCCTAACCCAAGGAAGCTAAACAGTTCACCTGCCTGAGGAATGCTTCTGAGAAGGACTTGTGGGTCTTTCATTAGATGATACTAATGATCATAATGGGTCCCACTAAATGGTTTTTACATGCCAGGCTGTATGCTGAGTGATTAACATGCCGCTTATCATTGAATTCTCACAGCAGCACCATGAGGGTTTTGTTGTTATCATCCCCATCTCACAAATGAGTAAACTGAACTGGCAAGAGGCTAAGTAACTTGCTTTCCCCAACGACATGCAGCTATAAGTGGCAAAGTCAGTTTACAAACTCAGGTCTGCTTGGCTCCAAAGCCCATGTCTGTGTCTGTCACCCTAACCTCCTGACTGTTCTGTCCTCCATCTGGGCCTAATGTCACTGCATAGAATTAACAATGAACTCTTTCTTGCTTTTTATTTAGAGGCCAGGTCATCCAGATGCATTTGGTGAATTCTTACTGTGTGCATCCATCCTTTGTGCTGTTGTGGGAGCATGCAGAGTAAAGAGGGATGCTGAGAGCATGCTCAGCAGAGCTGAATGAGTTGAATTAGGCTCAGTGTCCTGGAACAGAGGTCTTGAAATGAGCTTGCAAAGGACAAAAGAGACATAGCTTAGCAAGGAGGGGGGCATTTGATGTGAGGGGCTTGGCACAGTGTCTAGAACATTGCACCCTATCAATTCCTACTTGCTGGATGCAGTGAGAGGCTTGGTAAGTAAGGGCAGCCACATCTTTCTTTTTTCTCCCTGGGGGAGAGATAAATTAAGCTAACCTTTACCCCCTATGCCTAGCAAAGCACTCTTTCTGTCTCCTAGAGCTTTTGTGTCTAGCAGATGGCCATAGTGCACATAGCCAGGTCCCATGTAAATGGAAAGAAGACCAGTGTAGACAGAGGGCATTGTAGGGAGAGGCTGGGTCTCAATCTCAGCTCTGTCATTTCTAGTTCTGTGATTAATTTACTTAATCTCATTAGGCTTCAGTTTTCACATATATGAAGTGAAGGTCATAATGGTATCTACCTCATGGAGTTTTTATAAAGATCAAGTAAGCTATTTATGTAGCACTGGACCTGGCATATAGCAGGCACTCAAGAACTGTTGGCTACTATTATTATTACCTTTCTTTAGAAACTTGATAACATCTATAACATTTAAGCAACCTTCAAAAGTTCTTATCTCAAAATCTTTACTAAAAGCAAGAATGCATCCAGCATACACAGAAACTTGTTTTTGAAGATAGTTAAACATACACCCCCATGTATGTACAAACACATGTGTGAGTGCACAGTGTCTAGTTTCATTTTAATCAAAGGCTGTATGATTTGAAAGCCGTGAGTTTTGTTGTAACATGCAAAGTTACAATAGGAAGAGAGCAATGTATCAGTTAAAAATTGGATATCAAGTTGGTGCAGGATAAATGCTCATTATTACCTTAAGTATAGAAGATGTGATCTTAAAAAACCAAGGAAAATGCCATTTTGGAAACTAATAATCTATTAGTGGGAACCACAGTTTAATTTGAAAATTATTCTTCTAAAAGACAAATACAAGAGTTGAGGATATGTCCTGGATCCTAGATTCCATCTGAGTAAAGGATGGACAGTCTTATCTACCGCCTAAACTGAGAAGAGTGATGAACCAATTCCTTTCTTAGAATCTTTAATATACTCCATGAGTGGCAATCACTCATTCATGTGGAAATTCAAAGAATATTGCTCACTGACAGTATTAATGACAATGGTGAAAGCAGGAGTGCTTAGGTCAGATAAGTGATTAATATTTATATTTACATAGTGCTTGCTATATTCTAGCCACTGTCCTAAGCAACTTATGTAAAGGTCCATACAGTCAAAGCTATGGTTTTTCCAGTAGTCATGTATGGATGTGAGCATTGGACATTGGACTATAAAGAAGGTTAAGCACTGAAAAATTGATGCTTTCGAATTGTCATGCTGGAGAAGACTCCGGAGTCCCTTGGACAGAAAGGAGATCAAACCAGTCCATCCTAAAGGAAATCAACCCTGAATATTCATTGGAAGGACGAAGCTCCAATACTTTGGCTACCTGATGTGAAGAGCCGACTCACTGGAAAAGACCCTGAAGCTAGAAAAGATTGAAGGCAGGAGGAGAAGGGGGCAACAGTGGAAGAGATAGTTGGATGGCATCACCGACTTAATAGACATGAGTTTGAGCAGACTCCAGGAGATAGTGAAGAACAGGGAAGCCAGTTGTGCTGCAGTCCATGGGGTCTCAAAGAATTGAACACAACTTAGCAACTGAACAACAACAACACATGTAAGTTTCATAAAAACCCATTAAAATTTTCACACGAGGAAACTGAGACAATGAGAAGTAAAATAACTTGCTCAAAATCACACTGCTGATAATGAGCTGAGTGTCAATGAGCTGGCATTCTCACTTGAGAGGTGGCACACTTAAGATGCTACACTACACCGCCTCACCAAAACACAGGATAAAGGGGATTTTGTTAAGTGTCTTATTCATTGTACTTGCCTGCTGTTCTAGATATTTAGTGTAGTCTGGGCTTTCTGTGTTTCTTAGTGGTTTCTCTGCCCTAGAGCCTCACCTGTGGATTTAAAGAAAGAAAGACCTATATTTGATGGTCACTTTCAGAGTGTAGGAACCCAGGAAGTTTGGGAGTTGAGATTTTTGCACTGTCTTCTCTACCCAAGTTCTGAAGCAATTGAATTGTAAAGCAGATGGAGTATAAAATGTTGCCTTTAGTCCTGAGAAAGTCTAGCTTGGGGTAAACAGCTAAGGATGTGAACCAAACAGGCTTGCTTACTAAACTCCAGGTTTAGAGGGTGTACCTATCCAGCTAAAACCTTCCATGTTAAACTCGGCGCCTGGTCCAAAAATTGTTCTCAGGCGCAGGCTGGTTCACAGAGAGGAAGGAATGAGGAGTCAAGTCAAGCCTGTTTAATTTATTCACCCTCATTTTAACCACTCAGTTGAATTCTCCTCTGACAGGGAACAGTGAGTGAAGAAGGTAAAGAGGGATCAGGAGTGTTTAGGGTGATGTTTTTCTCTTGGAAACTAGGAGTGGGAAAGATGGTCTGCTCTAACATTGGGCCAGGTCCCATATGATACAGTATTTTGGGGAGTTCCTGCCACCGTTGCTTCTTTCTGTTTCTAGACAAACTTAGGATTCATGGGTGTGTGCTTTTTGAATGACTCTGACCCTGTAGTGTTTCCATAGGGGAGTTATTTTGAGGCCACCAGAATCTGTATATCTGATATCTGAAGGATAGTGATAACAGCAACCAGCAGTTGTGTTGCTCCTCTCAGGGTCATAGAACAAACTAATCACAAGTTCTACTATTTTTTTTTTTTTGCATCCAACTCCCAGAGGTCTTGTTTTATCAACCTAGGCCTCTTGATGAAGGTGAAAGAGGAGAGTGAAAAAGCTGGCTTAAAAGTCAACATTCAAAAACTAACATCATTGCATCTGGTCCCATCATTTCACTGCAAATAGATCGGGGAAATTGGAAATGAAGGCAGATTTCCTTTTCTTGGGCTCCAAACTCACTATGGATGGTGACTGCAACCATGAAATTAAAAGACACTTGCTCCTTGAAAGAAAAGGTGTTACAAACCTAGACTGTATTAAAACGTGGGGACATCAATTTGCTGACAAAGGTCTATATAGTCAAAGTTATGATTTTTCCAATAGTCATGTATGGATGTGAGAGTTGGAACATAAAGAAGGCTGACTGCTGAAGAATTGTTGCATTCGAATTGTGGTGCTGGAGAAGACTCTTGAGAGTCCCTTGGACAGCAAGGAGAACAAACCAGTCCATCCTAAAGGAAATCAACCCTGAATATTCATTGGAAGGACTGATGCTGAAGTTGAAGCTCCAATACTTTGGCCACCTGATGCAGGTCAGCTGACTCATTTGAAAAGACCCTGATGCTGGGAAAGATTAGTACAGGAGTAGAAGCAGGCGGCAGAGGATAAGATGGTTGGATGGCATCATTGACTCAATGGACATGAGTTTGAGCAGACTCTGGGAAATAGTGGAGGACAGGGAAGCCTGGCATGCTGCAGTCCATGAGGGCACAAAGAGTCGAACACAACCAAGCAACAGAACAACAACAACAACATATGTTGCTGGTAGGCATGTAAAATGGTAAGTTACTCCAGAGAGCAAGAAAATAATTTGACAATTTATTTTAAAACTAAACGTCTAACTATCATATGACCCAGCAATAGCATACTTGGGAAATTTATCCCAGAGAATAAAAGTTGTTTTCACACAAAATCCCGAAAATAGCAACTTTAAGAGTGCTCGGGCTGTGATAACAAAATACCAAAAACTAGGTGGCTTAAACAACAGAAATATATTTTTCAACAGACATGAGTTTGAGAAAACTCCAGGAGATAGTGAAGGACAGGGAATTCTGTAGTTCATGGGGTCACAAAGAGTTGGACATGACTTAGCAACTGAACAACAACAGACATATTTGTATTCCAATTTTACTTCTACCACTTCCGAACAGGATGACTTTGGATAATTTCGTTTTCTAAGGTCTAGTTTTCTCATCTGTAGAATGGGTATAACAGCTTGTAATAAAAGTTATGAGCAACCTAGACAGCATATTAAAAAGCAGAGACATTACTTTGCCAACAAAGGTCTGTCTAGTCAAAGCTATGGTTTATCCAGTAGTCATGTGTGGATGTGAGAGTTGGACTATAAAGAAAGCTGAGCACTGAAGAACTGATGCTTTTGAACTGTGGTGTTGGAGAAGACTCTTGAGAGTCCCTTGGACTGCAAGGAGATCCAACCAGTCCATCCTAAAGATCAGTCCTGGGTGTTCATTGAAAGTTTCATTAAAGCTGAAACTCCAGTACTTTGGCCACCTGATGCAAAGAGCTGACTCATTGGAAAAGACCCTGATGCTGGGAAGATTGAGGGCAGGAGGAGAAGGGGACAGCAGAGGATGAGATGGTTGGATGGCATCACCAATTCAATGGACATAAGTTTGGGTAAACGCTGGGATTTGGTGATAGACAGGGAGGCCTGGCGTGGTGTGGTTCAGTTCAGTTCAGCCTGTCAGTCATGTTCAACTCTTTGTGATCCCATGGGCTGCAATATGCCAGGCCTCCCTGATGTTCAGCTTCAACATCAGTCCTTCCAATTAACACTTTTTAAAATGCTGTCTAGGTTGGTCATAACTTTCCTTCCAAGGAGTAAGTGTCTTTTAATTTCATGGCTGCAATCACAATCTGCAGTGATTTTGGAGCCCCCCAAAATAAAGTCAGCCACTGTTTCCACTGTTTTCCCATCTATTTGCCATGAAGTGATGGGACCGGATGCCATGATCTTAGTTTTCTGAATGTTGAGCTTTAAGCCATCTTTTTCACTCTCCTCTTTCACTTTCTTCAAGAGACTCTTTAGTTCTTCTTCAATTTCTCCCTGCAGTTCATGGGGTCGTGAAGAGTCGGACATGACTGAGCAAGTGAACTGAACTGAACTGAACTAAATAGCCAAGGGTTTCCCTGGTAGCTCAGCTAGCAAAGGATCTGCCTGTAATATGAGACCCTGGTTTGATTCCTGGGTTGGGAAGATCTGCTGGAGAAAGGATAGGCTACCCACTCCAGTATTCTTGAGCTTCCCTGGTGGCTCAGCTAGTAAAGAATCCACCCGTATTGCAGGAGACCTGGGTTTAGTCCCTGGGTATGGAAGATCTCCTGAAGAAGGGAAGATCTCCTGAAGAAGAATACCCACTCCAGTATTCTGGCCTGGAGAATTCCATGGACTGTATAGTCCATGGGGTTGCAAAGAGTCAGACACAACTGAACAACTTTCATTTCACTTTCTGAATAGCAAAAAAAAAATCTTGAAAAAGAACAAAATAGAAAATTCTCACTTCCCTATTTAAAAACTTACTAAAAAGCTGTAGTAATCACACTAGTATGTTACTTGAATGAGGATAGCCATATAGGTGAACAGGCTTCCCTCCTAACTCAGTTGGTAAAGAATCTGTCTGCAATGCAGGAGACCCAGGTTCTATTCCTGGGTTGAGAAGATCCCCTGGAAAAGGGAAATGACAATCCACTCCAGTATTGTTGCCTGGAGAATCCCATGGACAGAGGAACCTGTCAGGCTACAGTCCATGGGGTTGCAAGAGTCGGACATGACTTAGTGACTAAACCACCACCACATAGGTGAATAGAATAGAATTCAGAGTTCCAAGATAAACTCATAAGTGTATGATCAATTTAATTTCAACAAGGGTGCAAAAATGTTTCGATAAAGAGAAAATATGTTCTCTCCAACAAATGGTGCTGAGACAACTGAATATCCATATGCAAAGGAAATTTGGACCCTTGTCTCACACCATATGTAAAAATTAACTCAAAAGGGTCAAAGGCACAAATGTAAGTACTAAAGCTCCAAAATTCTCAGAAGAAACCATAGGAATAAATCTTCATGATTTTGAACTTGGCAATAAATATTTGATATGACATCAAAAGCATGAATGGCAAAAGAAAAACAATAGAGAAATTGGAATTCTTGAAAATTTTAAACTTTTCTTAATCAAAAGGCACTATTAAGAAAGTAAAAATACACTTGGAGAAGATGATGTTTGTAAATCATATTTCTGATAAAAGACTTTAATCTAGAGTGTATAAAGAATATTTAATAGTCAGCAATATAAAGACAAGTAACTCAAAATAGACAAAGGATCAGAAAGACTTTCCTCTGAAGCAAATAAGCAAATGGCCAATAAGCATATGAAGAGATGCTCAACAGCATTAGTCGCAAAGGAAATGCTAATTAAAACCAAGATGAGATACTACTTCATACCCAATTGTATAGCTATAATAAAAAAAACAGTAACAATTGTTGGTAAAGATATCAACAAAGTGGAAATCTAATACATTATTGGTGGGAATATAAATTGGTGTAACCACTTTAGAAAATATTCTGGAAGTTCTTCAAAAAGTAAAACATAGAGTTACCATTTGGCCTATCAAATCCACTCCTAGGTATATACCCCTAAAACTGAAAAACATATGTTAATACAAAAACTGTACACAAATGTATCAGCATTACTATGATAGCACAGGGTGGAAAGAATATGAATGTCCATCAACTGATGAATGAAGAAACAAAATGTTATATTTATACAATGGAATATTATTTGACCATAAAAATGAACTAAGTGTTGATTCATGGTATAATATAGATGAACCTTGAGAACACTATAGTAGTGAAAGGAACCAGAAATGAAAGGCCACAGATTGTATGATTCCTCTTATATGAAATGTCCAGTATAAGTAAATCTGTAGAGTCAGAAATTAGATTTGAATTTATCTTGTGCTAGTTCAGCGATAATGGTGATAGTTAGAGTGAAGGATTTCTTTCCACTCACATAATTTTATTTAATTTTCACATATACCAAATATTTTATTTAATTTTCACATATACCAAATAAAAAAGTATTACTCTTCAAAAAAAAAGTATTACTGTTCACATTCTACAGTTAAGGGATCAAGATACTGAACAAAATACTGATCAAAATACTGTAACTTGCTCATAGTTACACAGATAGTATATAAGTTCCAAAATGGATTGTGATTTTGGTTGTACAACTCTGAACATACTAAAAGCCATTGAATTAGAAACTTTATTTTTTTGACAGGTAGGAAGTAGATTTATTAATATCCTTTGTAAAGAGGTTGCAGGGAAATGGGGTGCAAGATGATGGTCATCATCCCAGGTCTCGGATGAATTCCTGGGACAAGCTTACTGAGTAAGCATCCTTGGCTTCATTCAGTAAGAAGTTCTGGATGAGTCATAGTAAAGTGAAAGCAGGAGACACATTCCATAGTCAGAGTGCAGTTTATATCAGAAGGTGACAGCCAAACTCGACATGTTAAATGAGTGAATTGTTTGGTTGGTATGTGAATTCTATCTCAGTAAGTCAGTGAGCAAAACAAAACAAAACAAAACAAAAAACCCCCAAAGTTTATGCTTAATAGGTGATACTATATTTATTCTTCCAATGAAAAAATCAGAAGATCTGAGTATGCCAGTAACTTTTAAAAGCTCCCCAGTTGATTTTAATATGCACCCATAGCCAAGAGGCTCTTCATTAAGGGAATGATTGATTATATTCTATGTATACTCTGATTAAATGAAGCAGTCAATGGATGTCTGATGGAGGTCAGCTTTGCTTCTGTTGCCTAGAAGGTAGCCATAGTGTATGGAGTAGAGGAAGCAGGAGGTGCTCATTTTATCCAAAGACCCAACTCTTTGTCAGGCCCCAGAATGATGTGCAGGATATGACCTTGCTAAGCCCTTCCACTACATACCTATCTGCACCCGGACCACAGGACTGTGCTAAAGAGACAGGACACATGTCTGAAGATTAGAGCTCCTTTCCAAGAAGGAGTTCTGCCAACACAAAGCACAATATTATTGCATTTTTCTAAAGCTGTGTGAATTTCCCCATGCCATCTGCCTGTTATGTTTATAAGTTCCTGTCTGAAGTAGGTTTGCATTTATGTTGACACAGAATCTGAAGACAAAATTGTGATGTTGTTCCTCCGAATTAGTATTATGTTGTCTTACCAGTGGTGATTCTTTTTTTATTATTATGAGTTTTATTTTTCTCCCAGGGAGACCCTACATGAGTGAATCTAATGCATATAAATGAGGGCACTTAGATGCCATCCTTAGCACAAGGTGGTCAGACTGTCAGACTTAATGACTTAATGTAGTGCTAATCAATCCAGCTTGTATAATTTAATAGAGATAATTAAAATGTTGAATAGAATAAAATATTTTGCATTTTGAACCATTTTTTTTTCTGTATTCACTTTCATTAAACAGATAAAAAGTGCGTTGTTGCCATTTTATACTTTTGTTAGCCATGGTTGCTAACAGTAAATCTATTGGGACGGGTACATAGAACTTTTTACCCAGAGATCAGCATTACCACTATTGATCAATTAAAATTCAGTTACAGTTTGCAGCACACAGTTTTTTTTCTAAATCATAGAACAGTTGTGCTTTGTACAGTCACATGTAGAGCCAAGACACCTAGGAATTTTCCTGACCCTGGGTCCAGTGTGACCCTTTTGGAAGGGACTGAAAGATCTTTACAGCATCCTGTGCCCCAGACAGAGGCCCTGAGGATAGGACGACTCCCCTTCAAATGCCAGGCAGGATCCCAAGTGCTCTACACAGCACCTGGAATGACCTGACATCTTCCTTTCTCCAGGTCACTCTTTGTTCTTTTGCTGCATTATTTCATTAATGGTTATCCTTCGCGTCATCTGTTCTTGGGCCCCTTTGTTCTGTTAGGCCTTCAATTCTTACCCCCTTGTCCCCAGATCTCATGGTTCCTTTGATCTGTGTCAGTGCATTTTTGTATAACATTCATGGCACAGTTTCCATCTGCTCAGGTTAAAGCAAGATGCAGGGATCTTATTTTACCAAAATTTTCTCTTAAGCGCATGCATGCCCATGTGCACACATGCATGTGTGCACACAAACACACAACTTTTCCTTTCCATTCTAACCTCTTAATCCTATAGAGGCATACACTAAGTTTATAGAGGCAACATAGGAAAACTCTAACTAATCACAGAACATTCAAATTCCTGCCCAAAGTACTACATTCTGTTTTTTCTTATTTATAATGATATTATTATTTTGAAGTATAGTTGATTTACAGTGTTGTGTTAGTGTCATGTGTACAGCACAGTGATTTGGTTATATATATATATATATATATATATTTCAGATTCTTTTCACAATGTTATTATTAAATATTAAATATAGTTCCCTGTGCTATACAGTAGGTCCTTGTTTACTGTATATGTAGTAGTGTGTATCTACTAGTCCCAGACTCTTAATTTATCTCTCTATCCACCCTCTTTCCCCTTTGGTAACCATAAGCTTGTTTTCTATGTCTGTGAGCCTGTTTTTTTTGTAAATAAGTTCATTTGTATCATTTTTCTTAGATGCCACATATGTCATATCATATGATATAGTGTTCAATACTGTGGACAAGGCAACTGCCAAAATTAAGGAGGAAGAAACAAGTAACAGTGGTGGAATACACAGTGATGCATAGTAGATGTTCCGCAAGCATTTGCCTAATGGATTTATTAGTTTCACTCAAAGCTCTGACTTACTTAGTAATTCCATACAACCTTGGAGATAGAAAAATGAGAAAAACCTAAAGCAGTAGGCTTTCTCTCAATAGCATGTTTTATTTGAATGTTCAGAGAAAAAGGCAGAAGAACAACTGAGCACTTTCCCCAGTCATCCAGAAGGTTTGTTCTGGAGTGTTTCTTACACATCAGAATTGCCTGGAGGGCTTGTTAAAACAGATTGCCAAGTGCCACCCTCAGAGTTTCTGATTCACCATATCTGGGATGGTGCATTTCTAACAACTTCCCTGGTAATGCCAATGCTGTGGGTCACAGGGTGACTATCTTAGCTTGCCTGAAAGTGGGGAGTTTTCTAGAACTTTGGACTCTGAGTGCTTAAAACTATGACAATCCTGGGTACACTTACTGGTCTAGGACCAGACTTTGAGAACCATTAATCTTAAAGGTTGTATGGGAACCAGCAAGGTACTTTACATGTTCAGATAATACCAATATCCCATAATATCTCAAATCTAGATAGCCAAATACAGTGATTGAGCCAGTCACAGAGGAGGCACTTATAGTTGGAAATTTGGTGTAAGTGGACTGGTTTCTAAGCCTTCTTCCCCACCTGACTCATCCTCCGCCCAAGTCCCTGGACTGGAAGAAACCTCTGGTTCAGCTCTTCCCTGCTCTCCAGGTTGAATCTGCTTTGAAGTAGGGGGCCTAGATCCACCCTGGGAGGCACTGTGCATAGTGCAACTCCTGGGTCAGACAGACCTATGTTCAAATCTGCCACTTCTAAGTCATGCAGCCTTGCTTAAGGCATTCAAGTTTTCTGAGCTTCAGTTTCATGTAGAAAATGAGTATTATTAATGAAACGTCTTCCTCATGGACTTCCCTGGTGGCTCAGACAGTAAAGCCTACAATGCAGGAGACCCAGGTTCTATCCCTGGGTTGGGAAGATCCTCTGCAGAAGGAAATGGCAACCCACTCCAGTACTCTTGCCTGGAAAATCCCATGGATGGAGGAGCGTGGTAGGCTACAGTCCATGGGGTCGCAAAGAGTAGGACATGACTGAGCGACTTCACTTCACTTTCCTCACAGGTATTGTTATGAGAACTGTTGTGAGGATTAAAATGAAGGTAAGAATTAAGTCATATGTATGGCTTTCCTGCTGGCTCAGATGGTAAAGAATCTGTGTACAATGCAGGAGACTCAGGTTTGATCCCTGGGTCAGGAAGATCCCCTGGAAGAAGGCACGACGATCCACTCCAGTATTCTTCCAGGAAAATCCCATGGACAGAGGAGCCTGGCTACAGTTCATGGGTTTGCAAAAATTTGGACACAAATAATTGAGTAACACTTTCACTTTCTTTTCATGGTGCCGAGCACATAGTAGGCCCAAAATAAATAGGAAGTATAATCATAAAGCTACCAAGATCTAAGGCCAATTAATGGCTAGTTTATGAACTCAGAAAAGATGGAAAGTTTGCCCTTCCCAAAGAGCTATAAAGTCACTGATGTCAGGTACTTTGACTTCATTGTGTGACTTAAAGACGTGAGTCCTCTGAAACATGTTCATTACTGTATGTAAAATAAATGACGAGTTCAAGTTCAATGCAAGAAGCAGGGCACCCAAAACCGGTGTTCTGAAACAATCTAGAGGGATAGGGTGGGGAGGGAGGTTGGAGGGGTGTTCAGGATGGGGTGGAAACATGTATACCTGTGGCCAATTCATGCTGATGTATGGCAAAAACCATCAAAATATTGTGAAGTAATTATTCTCCAGTTAAAATTAATTAATTAGTTTTAAAAAAGAACTCAGTGAAAGAACAGAAGAGAATTCAAAGATAGAAATTATGTGGCAAAAAAATTAAGAGAAAAATAACTTTTCTGCTTAACTAGAGACTAAGCAGGTTAATGAATTAAGAATAATTTAAAACATTTTCAGTTAACAGACCTCCCTACATCTACCTAACCACTCTCAGCCACATTTTTATGTAGGCAAAGTTTGTTTTCCTCACTGGAATCCTGTGCTTGCCTAGGACCACCTTTCACATAGGGCTCAGTCTAGTGGGGTCTCCTACTACTGGCAACTGGTGCCTGCTAAACATCCTATAGTGCATGGGGCTGCCCTTCAACAAAATTATCTGGCGCCAAATGTCATTAATCCCACAATTAAGAAACTATTTTATGCCTTCAGTACTCAAATTGCTGACAGAGGACCTTGTGTTCTGCTTTGTAACCTCTGGGCCAATGTCTTCCTAGAACAAGTTTCATCCAAGATTTGGGACACTTTTAGAAGCATTGAACAAATATGAATATACTGTGGTCTGGAATTCCAAACAGTTTAAGATACAAGTCTCATAAGATGTTTATAAATATTAGCCACATAGTATTCTCATGGGGGTGAAAAGTATTATGGTGGGCAGGTAGTAATACTTTTTTATTATGGTGAAATATATTCAAAATAAAATTTACCATTTAACCATTTTTAAGTGTACAGTTCAGTGACATTAAGCCCACATTCATTGTTGTGTAGCCCTCACTACCATCCATTGCCAGGCCCTCACCACCATCCATTGCCAGAACTTTTTCATCTTCCTTAACTGAAGCTCTGGGACTCTGTCCCTGTGGAGTTCCAGAAAAACATCAACTTCTGCTTTCTTCTGCTTTGTTGACTATGCCAAAGCCTTTGACTGTGTGGATCCCAACAAACTGTGGGAAATTCTTCAAGAGATGGGAAGACCAGACCACCTGACCTGCCTCTTGAGAAATCTGTATGCAGGTAAAGAAGCAGCAGTTAGAACTGGATATGGAACAACAGACTGGTTCTAAACTGGGAAAAGAGTATGTCAAGGATGTATATTGTCACCCTGCTTATGTAACTGATATGCAGAGAACATCATGCGAAATGCTTGACTGGATGAAGCACAAGCTGGAATCAAAATTGCTGGGAGAAATATAAATAAACTCAGATATGCAGATGACACCTTCCTTATGGCAGAAAGTGAAGAAGAACTAAAGAGCCTCTTAACGAAAGTGAAAGAGGAGAGTGAAAAAATTGGCTTAGAACTCAACATTCAGAAAACAAAGATCATGGCATCCAGTCCCATCACTTCATAGCAAATAGATGGGAAACAATGGAAACAGTGACAGGCTTTGTTTTCTTGGGCTCCAAAATCACTTCAGATGGTGACTGCGGCCATGAAATTAAGAACGCTTGCTCCTTTGAAGAAAAGTTATGCGAGACAGTCAAAGAGACACAGATGTAAAGAACAGTCTTTTGGACTCTATGGGAGAAGGCAAGAGTGGGATGACTTGAGAGAATAGAATTGAAACATGTATATTATCACATGTGAAACAGATCGCCATTCCAGGTTTGATGAATGAGACAGGGTGCTCAAGGCTGGTGCACTGAGATGACCCTGAGGGATGGGATGGGGAGGGAGGTTGAAGGGGGGTTCAGGATGGGGAACACATGTACACCCATGGCTGATTCATGTCAATGTATGGCAAAACCCACTACAATATTGTAAAGTCATTAGCCTCCAACTAAAATAATTAATTAAAAAAAAAGAAAAGTTATGACCAACCTAGACAGAATATTAAAAGGCAGAGACATTACTTTACCACCAAAGGTCTGTCTAGTCAAAGCTATGGTTTTTTCAGTAGTCATGTATGGATGTGAGAGTTGGACTATAAAGAAAGCTGAGTGCTGAAGAATTGATGCTTTTAAACTGTGGTGTTAGAGAAGACTCTTGAGAGTCCCTTGGGCTTCAAGGAGATCAGACAGTCAGTCCTAAAGGAAACCAGTCCTGAATATTCATTGGAAGGACTGATGTTGAAGCTGAAACTCCAATACTTTGGCCACCTGATGTGAAGAACAGACCCATTGGAAAAGACCCAGATGCTGGGAAAGATTGAAGGTGGGAGGAAAAGTGGAGGACAGAGGATGAGATGGTTGGATGGCATCACTGACTCAATGGACACACGTTTGAGCAAGCTCCAGGAGTTGGTGATGGACAGGGAGGCCTGGCGTGCTGCAGTCCATGGGATTGCAAAGAGTTGGACACGACTGAGTGAACTGAACTGAACTGAAGCTCTACACCCATTAAACAATAACTCCTTACTTCCCAACCCCTGACAACCACTTTTCTACCTTCTATCTAGGCCTAGAATTTGCCTATTCTAGATTTCTCATATAAGTGGAACCATACAATATTTGTCCTCTTGAAACTGGCTTATTTCACTTATCATAATATTTTCAAAATTCGTTCATGTGGTAGCATGTATCATAATTTTCCTCCTTTTAAAGAATGAATAATATTCTTTTAGTGAATATACCACATTAAAAAAATTAATTCATCTATTGATGAACATTTGGCTTCTTTCCACCCTTTGGCTATTGTGAATAATTTTGATATGAACATGGTTGTACAAAATATGTTTGAGACCCTGTTTTTAGTTCTCTTAGATATATACCCAGAAGTAGAATTGCTGGATTGCATAGTGATTCTATTTAATTTTGTAAGTAATCACCATCCTGTTTTCCACAGCAGCAGCAGCACCATTTTACCCTCCGATCAATAGTGCACAGGGCCTTCAATTTCTCCACATTCTTGCCAACACTTGCTATTTTCTGTTGTGTTTTGTTTTTGTTAATCATCTAAGTAGGTATGAAGTAATAGTTCATTTGGTTTTGATTTCTAATTCCCTAATGATTTGTTTATGTTGAGCACTTTTCCTTGTGACTTTTGGCCATCTGTTTATCTTCTTTAGTGAAATGTCTATTCTAGTTATTTGTTCAATTTAAATTAGATTGTACTTTTTTGTTATTGTTGTTGAGTTGGAAATGTACAACCACTGAAGCAAAAACATTCTGGGCGTTCTCTGCTTTTCTGGCTCTATCCCTGGAACACTGGGGTGGTCTAGCTCCCTCAACCCTGTTTTTTTCAGTGAAGACCTTGGGGAATCTAGACCCTAAGACCTTGCTCTCAGCTCTTGGTTATCTGGTGATAAATTTCACACTAATAATTTCAGGCTAAAAATGGGCTAATAAAAGAACTTCCAGCTCATAATTGCATTCAAGAGTGTGGTTCTTGGATAAGATGCCCAAAGAAATGAGTTTCACTTGGTGAAATTTCTGGTACCTGGGGGAAATTAACTTTGAGTAGAGCAACTTTCAGTTTTATGTTCACACTGTTTAGGCAACACTGTACTTCACTTATTTAATTTTCACACATTGCATGTCTTTTTCTCCAACTCTTTGAACTTTATATGATAGAAAAAACTAATAACCTCTGCATTTGTGTTGAAGAATAGCTGGGTTCATCATAAAGAGCTTGAGGACATGTTTTTATTTGATTTTCTTTACCAACAGATTAAGAGTTTGCATACAATGTGATTCTCTGTACTTTAAAAAAAATGTGTTTAAATTTACTCATGGAAACTGAGGAGGTTTGGGACAGAAGATTGTGTTTCTGCAGCTCAGAAACTTACTCTTGCCAAAACATGTTGGATTCTGGGCATGAGCAGTCAGTAGTTGCTATGCTTTTTTTTAGAGGTGGGACTCTGCCTCATTTGCACACATGATGTCTTTATTTTTTATGAGAGGATTAATCATAGCTATGATTTCTATTGCTCTTACTGTGTACCAGGTACTGTTGTAACCTCTTTCTCTCTCAGTCTCCCTAAAGGCTTGGAACCTATTTCCAGAGCTTTCATAGGTCTCTTTCTAGGGTCTGGTCTCCCAAAGGCAGATTATACTGTTATTGTGTATACATCTAGGCCCCAGAATGATATTGTGGGATGTGTGAGTGAATCTTTCACAGTCAGCCTAGAGTTTTCACTCGTATATACCAGACAGGATCGTGTACTATTCATCCAGGAGTGGGAAGAGAAGGGAGGTAGGCCAGCTTTCCTTGTGTTGCCAAATGTTTATGAACTCTAAGGAGCTCAAGAATTCTTCAAACCTGGACTTCCAAGTTGTTATGTAGGAGTATTTATCAAGGTAGGAAGACAGAACATATTTTATTTAACAGTTTGTTAAACTTATTTTGACACATGGTATATAGACCTCCATTTGTACACTTGTCCCCATCCCACACACATGTTGGGAACAGGCTTGTTTAAAGCTTTGGACATGATGTAACTGGAAGGTTTGAATAGGCTATCAGTGAGGTGGGGTGGTAGTGGTTGGTGAGGGGAGGGGAAGGCAAGGAGGACACATACCTAACTGAGGCAAAATTATCACTGCTCCTTAGAGCTGTAGACTTCCCAGGTGGTGCTGGTAGTAAAGAATCCGCCTGCCAATGCAGGAGACATAAGAGTCATGGGTTCGATCCCTGAGTCAGGAAGATTCCCCTGGAGAAAGAAATGGCTACCCACTCTAGTATTTTTGCTTGAAAAATTCCATGGACAGAGGAGCCTGGTGGGCTACAGTCCATGGGGTCACAAAGAGTTGAATGTGATTGAGCGTGTGCACACACACACACACACACACACACACACACACTCACACACATACACAGAGCTATATATGGACAGCTCCAATAAGATGAGTGGTTTAATTCAGAGTAGTTTTTGTTTTTTAGGCAGCAATAAAGGGCCACTTTATTTTTTTTTTAATTTATTTTTTAGTTTTTGGCTAAGTTGTGTCCTTGTTGCCACACTCTGGCCTTCTCTAGTTTCAGCTAGTGGAGGCTACTCTTCTTTGTGGTGCACATGCTTCTCATTGTGCTGGCTTCTCTCATTGTGGAGCATGGACTTTAGTAGTTGTGTTGCATGGGCTTTGTTGCTCTGCAGCACATGGCGTCTTCCTGGACCAGGGACTGAACTCATGTGCCTTGCATTGGCAGTCAGATTCTTAACCACTAGGCCACCAGAGAAGTCCCAGTACATATAGCTTTGAACCAGATTCTCTGGGTTTTAATCCTGGTTCTACAATTTGTTAGCTCTAAAACCTTGAGCGAGTTGCTTTCTCTGTTTCTCAGTTTTCTTATTTGTAAAATGGGGATGATATTTATTGTATCTTCAGTTCATTTCAGTCACTCGGTCGTGTCCAACTCTTTGTGACCCCATGAACTGCAGCACTCCAGGCCTCCCTGTCCATCACCAGCTTGAAAGGTTGTTGCTAAACCACGAAAAGACGCCAGGATTCTTGGCCTCCTGAGGAGAAGAATTTAATCCGGGGCCAGAGATGAGGCTTGATCACTCAGAGCTTTTGCGTAATAAAGTTTTATTAAAGTATAAAGGAGATAGAGAAAGCTTCTGACATAGCATCAGAAGGGGGCAGAAAGAGTACCCCGCTGCTAGTCTTCAGCTGGATGTTATATAGTCACTAGCAGTTTGTTAATGAAAGAAAGGAATGCCTTAAAACTCAGAGTGGCACCAGGCCCCTCATCCCTAAGATGTCTTTTAGGATAATCTTGCCACCAGAGGAGTCATCCTGGGTCATAAAATGATCGACTTGAATCTTGTAGAAAGGCAGATTACCATACAAATAGTTTTGTTTACATAGATTAAGGGAACAGTGTCTGAGTATAACAAAATAGTTTATCAAGTAGGTTCTGAGCCATGAGGCAAAACCAACTTGAAGACAGAGTCTGGAGTAAATGCATAGTGCATTAACATAGCTTAAGATAAACATTTCCATAAGAAGAATGCATTTGTTAACTCAAAGTTTGAGAATAGCTAACCAGGCAGAAGCAGGTGTCATTATGGCAACACAGTATTTTAAGAGAAACCTCCTTTTATTTATTTATTTATTTTTCTCTTTTCTTTTTTCTTTGAGAAACCTCCTTTTAAATTTATATAGAGAAGGGAAAAAAAGTATATCACTAGTTTGTTTCCTCCTGCCACTTAAAAAGATAAAAATGTCTGATACTTGCAGCCTATTTCCTCCATTTGGAGACCCCTGGCCTTCCTGCATGTTACCCTCTCAAGCTCCTGGAGCCTGCTCAAACTCATGTCCATTGAGTCTGTGATGCCATCCAACCATCTCATCCTCTTCTCGCACCTTCTTCTCCCACCTTCAACCTTCCCCAGCATCAAGGTCTTCTCAAATGAGCCAGTTTTTTGATCAGGTGTCCAAAGTATTGGAATTTCAGCTTCAGTATCAGACCCTCAAATGAACATTAAGGACTGATTTCCTTTAGGATGGAATGGTTGGATCTCCTTGCAGTCCAAGGGACTCTAAAGAGTCTTCTCCAACATCACAGTTCAAAAGCATCAATTCTTTGGTGCTCAGCTTTCTTTATAGTCCAATTCTCACATCCATACATGACTACTGGAAAAACCATAGCCTTGACTAGACGGACCTTCGTTGGCAAAGTAACGTCTCTGCTTTTTAATATGCTGTCTAGGTTGGTCATAACTTTTATTCCAAGAAGCAAGCGTCTTTTAATTCCATAGCTGCAGTCACCATCTGCAGTGATTTTGGAGCCCCCCAAAATAAAGTCTGTCACTGTTTCCACTGTTTCCCCATCTATTTGCCATGAAGTGATGGGACCAGATGCCATAATCTTAGTTTTCTGAATGTTATTTTTTTAAATTTATTTTAATTGGAGGCTAATGACTTTACAGTATTGTAGTGTTTTTTTGCCATACATTGACATGAATCAGCCATGGGTGTACATGTGTTCCCCATCCTGAACCTCCCTCCCACCTCCCACCCCATCCCATCCCTCAGGGTCATCTCAGTGCACCAGCCCTGAGCACCCTGTCTCATTCATCAAACCTGGAATGGCGATCTGTTTCACATGTGATAATATACATGTTTCAATCCTATTCTCTCAAATCATCCCACTCTCGCCTTCTCCCACAGTGTCCAAAAGTCTGTCCTTTACATCTGTGTCTTTTTCACTGTCTCGCATATAGGGTCATTGTTACCATCTTTCTAAATTCCATATATATGTGTTAATATACTGTATTGGTGTTTTTCTTTCTGACTTACTTTGTATAATAGTCGCCAATTTCATCCACCTCATTAGAAATGATTCAAATGAATTCTTTTTAATAGCTGAGTAATGTTCCATTGTGTACCACAGCTTTCTTATCCATTCATCTGTTGATGGACATCTAGGTTGCTTCCATGTCCTGGCTATTGTAAACAGTGCTGCAATGAACATTGGGGTACATGTGTCTCTTTCAATTATGGTTTCCTCGGTGTGTATGTATGTCGGTGATTGCTGGGTCATATGGCAGTTCTATTTCCAGTTTCTTAAGAAATATCCACACTGTTCTGTATAGTGATGGTACTAGTTTGCACTTCCACCAACAGTGTAAGAGGGTTCCTTTTCCTCCACACCCTCTCCAGCATTTATTGTTTGTCGACTTTTTGATAGCAGCCATTCTGACAGGCGTGAGATGGCACTTCACTGTAGTTTTGATTTGTATTTCTCTGATAATCAGTGATGTTGAGCATCTTTTCATGTGTTTGTTAGCCATCTATATGTCTTCTTTGGAGAAAAATGTCTGTTTAGCTCTTTGGCCCATTTTTTATTAGATTGCTTGTTTTTCTGGAATTGAGCTGCAGGAGTTGCTTGTGTATTTTTGAGATTAATTATTTGTCAGTTGCTTCATTTGCTATTATTTTCTCCCATTCTGAAGGCTTTCTTTCCCCCTTAGTTATCCTTTCCTTCGTTGTGCAAAAACTTTTAAATTGATCCCATTTGTTTATTTTTGGTTTTATTTCCATTACTCTGGGAGGTGGGTCAAAGAGGATCATACTATGATTTACATCAGAGAGTGTTTTTCCTATGTTTTCCTCTAGGAGTTTTATAGTTTCTGGTCTGACATTTAGATCTTTAATCCATTTTGAGTTTATTTTTGTGTATGGTATTAGAAAGTGTTCTAGTTTCATTCTTTTATAAGTGGTTGACCAGTTTTCCCAGCACCACTTGTTAAAGAGATTGTCTTTTCTCCATTGTATATTCTTGCCTCCTTTGTCAAAGATAAGGTATACATAGGTGTGTGGATTTATCTCTGGGCTTTCTGTTTTGTTCCACTGATCTATGTTTCTGTCCTTGTGCCAGTACCATACTGTCTTGATGAGTGTAGCTTTGTAGTATAGCCAGAAATCAGGCAGGTTGATTCCTCTAGTTCCATTCTTCTTTATCAAGATTGCTTTCGCTATTCGAGGTTTTTTGTATTTCCATACAGATTGTGAAATTATTTGTTCTAGTTCTCGGAAAAATACCGTTGCTATCTTGATAAGGATTGCATTGAATCTATAGATTGCTTTGGGTAGTATACTCAATTTCACTATAATGATTCTTCCAATCCATGAACATGGTATATTTCTCCATTTATTTGTGTCATCTTTGTTTCTTTCATCAGTGTTTTATAATTTTCCTCTATATATGTCTTTTATTTCTTTAGGTAGATTTATTCCTAAGTATTTTATTTTTTTTGTTGCAATGGTGAATAGAATTGTTTCCTTAATTTCTCTTTCTGTTCTCTCATTGTTAGTGTATAGGAATGCAAGGGATTTCTGTATGTTAATTTTATATCCTGCAACTTTACTGTATTCACTGAGAGCTCAAGTAATTTTCTGGTGGAGTCTTTAGGGTTTTCTATGTAGAGGATCATGTCATCTGCAAACAGTGAGAGTTTTATTTCTTATTTTAAAATTAGATTTCCATTTATTTCTTTTTCTTCTCTGATTGCTGTGGCTAAAACTTCCAAGACTATGTTGAGTAGTAGTGGTGAGAGTGGGCATCCATGTCTTGTTCCTGACTTTAGGGGAAATGCTTTCAATTTTTCACCATTGAGGATAATGTTTACTGTGGGTTTATCATATATGGCTTTTATTATGTTGAGGTATGTTCCTTCTATGCCTGCCCTGGGGGGTTTTTATCATAAATGGATGTTGAATTTTGTCAAAGGCTTTCTCTGCATCTATTGAGATAATCATATGTTTTTTATCTTTCAATTTGTTAATGTGGTGTATCACATTGATTGATTTGTGAGTATTAAAGAATCCTTGCATCCCTGGGATAAAGTCCACTTGGTCATCATGTATGATCTTTTTAATATGTTGTTGAATTCTGTTTGCTAGAATTTTGTTAAGAATTTTTTCATCTATGTTCATCAGTGATATTGGCCTGTAGTTTTCTTTCTTTGTGGCATCTTTGTCTGGTTTTGGTATTAGGGTGATGGTGGCCTCATAGAATGAGTTTGGAAGTTTACCTTCCTCTGCAATTTTCTGGAAGAGTTTGAGTAGGATAGGTGTTAGCGTGTCCCTAAATTTTTGGTAGAATTCACCTGTGAAGCCATCTGGTCCTGGGCTTTTGTTTATTGGAAGATTTCTGATTATGGTTTCAATTTCTGTGCTTGTGATGCGTTTGTTAAGATTGTATATTCTTCCTGGTTAAGTTTTGGAAAGTTTTACTTTTCTAAAAATTTGTCCATTTCTTCCAAGTTGTCCATTTTATTGGCATATAGTTGCTGATCATAGTCTCTTATGATCTTTTGTTTCTCTCTGTTGGCTGTTGTGATTTCTCCAGTTTTATTTCTAATTTTGTTTATTTTTTATCCCATTTTTTCTTGATAAGTCTGGCTAATGGTTTGTTTATTTTATTTGTCTTCTCAAAGAACAAGCTTTTGGCTTTGTTGATTTTGCCTATGGCATTCTTTGTTTCATTTACATTTATTTCTGCTCTAGTTTTTAAGGTTTCTTTCCTTCTGCTATCCCTGGGGTGCTTCATTTCTTCTTTTTCTAGTTGTTCTAGGTGTAGAGTTAGGTTATTTTTTTTTATTTCTCTCCTGTTTCTTGAGGTAGGGTTGTATTGCTATGAATCTGAATCCCATAAGTTTTGGGTTGTTATGTTTTAATTATCATTTGTTTCTATGCATATTGATTTCTTCTGTGATTTGTTGGTTACTCAGATGTTTGTTGTTTAGCCTCCATATGTTTGTATTTTTAATAGCTTTTTTTCCCTGTAGTTGACATCTAATCTTACTGCATTGTGATCAGAAAAGATGCTTGAGATGATTTCAATTTTTTTGAACTTACTAAGGCTACATTTATGGCCCAACATGATGTACCCTGCAGAAGGTTTCACGTGCACTTGAGAAAAACATGAAATTCATCGTTTTTGGGTGAAATGTCCTATGGATATCAATTAGGTCTAACTGGTCCATCGTATCATTTAAAGTTTGTGTTTCTTTGCTAATTTTCTGCTTGGATGATCTATCCACAGGTGTGAGTGGGATATTAAATTCTCCCACCATTATTGTGTTACTGTTAATTTCCCCTTTCATACTTGATAGCATTTGCCTTACATATTGCAGTGCTCCTATGTTGGGTGCATATATATTTATAATTGTTATATCTTCTTCTTGGATTGATCCTTTGATCATTATGTAGTGTCCTTCTTTGTCTCCTTTCACGGCCTTTGTTTCAAAGTCTATTTTATCTGATATGAGTATTGTGACTCCTGCTTTCTTTTGGCCTCCATTTGGATGAAATAATTTTTTCCAGCCTTTATTTTCAGTCTGTTTGTGTCCCTAGGTTTGAGGTGGGTCTCTTGTAGGCAGCATATATAGGGGTCTTGTTTTTGTATCCATTCAGCCAGACTTTGTCTTTTGGTTGGGGCATTCAACCCATTTACATTTAAGGTAATTATTGATAAGTACGATCCCGTTGCCATTTACTTTGTTGTTTTGGGTTTGAGTTTATAAACCTTTTCTGTGTTTCCTGTCTAGAGAAGATCCTTTATTTGTTGAAGAGCTGGTTTGGGAGTGCTGAATTCTCTGAGCTTTTGCTTGTCTGTAAAGCTTTTGATTTCTCCTTCATATTTGAAAGAGATCCTTGCTGGGGACAGTAATCTGGGTTGTAGGTTTTTCTCTTTCATCAGTTTAAGTATGCCCTGCCATTCCCTTCTGGCCTGAAGAGTTTCTATTGAAAGATCAACTGTTATCCTTATGGGGATCCCCTTATAAGTTTTTTGTTGTTTTTCCCTTGCTGCTTTTAATATTTGTTCTTTGTGTTTGATCTTCTTTAATTTGATAAATACGTGTCTTGGAGTGTTCTGGCTTGGGTTGATTCTGTTTGGGACTCTCTGAGTTTCTTGGAGTTGGGTGGCTATTTCCTTCCCGATTTTAGGGAGGTTTTGAACTATTATGTCTTGAAGTATTTTCTCATGGCCTTTCTTTTTGTCTTCTTCTCCTGGGACTCCTATGATTCGAATGTTGGGGTGTTTCACATTGTCCCAGAGGTCTCTGAGGTTGTTCTCATTTCTTTTAATTCTTTTTTCTTTTTTCCTCTCTACTTCATTTATTCCCACCATTCTATCTTCCACCTCACTTATCCTATCGTCTGCCTCTGTTATTCTACTGTTGGTTCCCTCCAGAGTGATTCTGATCTCAGTTACTGCATTATTCATTATTGATTGACTCTTTTTTATTTCTTCTGGGTCCTTTTAAACGTTTTTGCATCTTCTCAATCCTTGTCTCCAGACTATTTATCTGTAACTCCCATTTTGTTTTCAAGATTTTGGATTAATTTTACTATCATTATTCTGAATTCTTTTTCAGGTAGACTCCCTATCTCCTCCTCTGTTGTCTGGTTTGGTGGGCTTTAATCATGTTTCTTTACCTGCCTTTTCATCTTGTTTAGGTTGCTGTGTTTGGGGTGGCCTTTCTGTATGCTAGAAGTTTGTGGTTCCTCTTTATTGTGGAGTTTTGTCCCTTTGAGTGGGGTTGGATGAATGGCTTGTTGTTCTGATAGGTGAAGGTGGAGTGTCCAGTAGTGAGTTTTGAGATGTCTATGGGTTTGGTGTGACTTTTGGCCGCCTGTATTTTTGTGCTCGGGGTTATGTTCCTGTGTTGTTGGAGATATAGCTTGGTATGTCCTGCTGTGAAACTTGTTCAGTCTTGGGTGGAGCTTGGTTTCAGTGTAGGTATGGAGGCTTTTGGATGAGCTCTTCTCTATTAATGTTCCCTGGAGTCAAGAGTTTTCTGGTGTTCTCAAGTTTTGGATTTAGGCCTCCTGCCTCTGACTTCCAGTCTTATTCTTACAGTAGCCTCAAGACCTCTCCATCCATACAGCACTGATGATAAAACATCTAGGTTAATGGTGAAAAGATTCTCCACAGTGGGGGACAATCATAGAGATTCACAGAGTTACATGGAAGAGGGAGGATGGAGATAGAGGTGACCAGAAGGAGATGAGGGGGAATCATAAGGGGTTAGAGCAATCTAGCCAGTAATCAATTCCCTATACGCTGCCCACAGTCTGGAACACTCAGAGAGTTTCACAGAGTTCCATAGAGAAGAGAAGGAGGAAGGATATAGAGTTGATCAGGAGGAGAGGAGGGTGAGTCAAAAGGAGAGAGGACAATCTAGCCTGTGATCAGTTCCCTAAGTGTTCTCCACAGCCCAGAATACCCAAAGACATTCACAGAGTTAAGTAGAGAAGAGAAGAGAGTGGGAGGAGATAGTGGTGACCTGGGGAAGAAAAAGGAGAGTCAAAAGGCAAGAGAGCAATGAAGCCAGTAATCACACTCCTAAGTAAAAATGGGTACTGAAGATTGGATTCTTAAAGGTGCAGAATTGATAACAAATACCAAAAAGCAAAGATTAAAAATCCAGAGTAGAGGTTAGACTCTCAAAAATACAATATTAAAAAAAAATCACAAAAGTTATAAATATATATTTGCTTTATTTTTTTATTTTATATATATATATATTTTATTAGTTGGAGGCTAATTACATTATTGCAGTGATTTTTGTCATACATTGACATGAATCAGCCATGGATATACATGTATTCCCCATCCAATCCCCCCTCCCACCTCCCTCTCCACCTGATCCCTCTGGGTCTTCCCAGTGCACCAGGTCCGAGCACTTGTCTCATGCATCCAACCTGTGCTGGTGATCTGTTTCACCCTAGATAATATACATGTTTTGATGTTGTTCTCTCAAAACATCCGACCTTCACGTTCTCCCACAGAGTCCAAAAGTCTGTTCTATTCATCTGTGTCTCTTTTTGTTTTGCATATAGGGTTATCGTTACCATCTTTCTAAATTCCATATATATGTGTTAGTATACTGTAATGGTCTTTATCTTTCTGGCTTACTTCATTCTGTATAATGGGCTCCAGTTTCATCCATCTCATTAGAACTGATTCAAATGAATTCCTTTTAATGGCTGAGTAATATTCCATGGTGTATATGTACCACAGCTTCCTTATGCATTCATCTGCTGAGGGGCATCTAGGTTGCTTCTATGTCCTGGCTATTATAACAGTGCTGCAATGAACATTGGGGTGCACGTGTCTCTTTCAGATCTGGTTTCCTCGGTGTGTATGCCCAGAAGTGGGATTGCTCTGTCATATGGCAGTTCTATATCCAGCTTTTTAAGAAATTTCCACAGTTATCCATAGCGGCTGTACTAATTTTCATTCCCACCAACAGTGTAAGAGGGTTCCCTTTTCTCCACACCCTCTCCAGCATTGATTGCTTGTAGACTTTTGGAGAGCAGCCATCCTGACTGGCGTGTAATGGTACCTCATTGAGGTTTTGATTTGCATTTCCCTGATAATGAGTGATGTTGAGCATCTTTTCATGTGTTTGTTAGCCATCTGTATGTCTTCTTTGGAGAAATGTCTGTTTAGTTCTTTGGCCCGTTTTTTGATTGGGTCATTTATTTTTCTGGAATTGAGTTGCAGGAGTTGCTTGTATATTTTTGAGATTAATCCTTTGTCTGTTGCTTCATTTGCTATTATGTTCTCCCAATCTGAAGACTGTCTTTTCACCTTGCTTATAGTTTCCTTTGTTGTGAATACCTCATTTTTAAAAAATCAAGTGAATCTGATATATCCTGTGGAAAATATGTCTCCCTCATTTCAACACCTTTTCTTCTCTCTACCACACCAGTGCCCTCCCCACCCCTCCCCCTTCACTCTGTTTTTTCATCAGTATTTGAAAGTGAATAATTTGTAACCAAGACTTTTTTTCTTAGGATTGCATTTACAACTTACAGATTTGTTTTCTTGGGAACAAATATTTTTTGTATGACCTGTCTAAAAACCTCTCGCCTGAGTTTTGTGGTAAAAGTACTGCTTGTTGTGATCTTATTAAATTGATAACAAACTAAGCTACTTGACAGCAATGGGAAAGCAGATTATCTTGGGCAGGGAGAAAAATCCCCAAATGAGAATGTTTATACTTGCCTAAAGATGTCCATAACAATATATAGTATGCCCTAGGCCTGGCCTGTGCAGTGATTGTATGCCAGGAAAACAATTAGATGTGAATCATTGATGTTCTTTCTTTTGGTAGTTACAACATATCAAAGATTAAAATTGTCCTGTGTTTCTTGTTTCCAAGTACACATGTGTGTATGTGAAGTCTTAAATGTTTTAATAGTCCATGGCTAATCAGCTTATTGAAATATTGTATGTACCATGAGATCAATATCTTGTGTTTTCATCCTCTGTGAATTAAAAATTCTCACTTGTTTTGTCATAACAAAACCAATAATATTTTCCTGTCTTGACAGCTTGATTTTTAGTAGAAAATATATTAAAGGCTGAAATTAAAAAAAAAGAAAAAAGAAGACTGAACATTGAAGAATTGATGCTTTTGAATTGTGGTGTTGGAGAAGGCTCTTGAGAGTCTCTTGTACAGCAAGGAGATCATACCAGTCAATCCTAAAGGAAATCAACCCTGAATATTCATTGGAAGGACTGATGTTGAAGTCAAAGCTCCAATATTATGGTTACCTGATGCGAAGCACTGACATTAGAAAAGACCCTGATGCTGGGAAAGACTGAAGGCAGGAGGAGAAGGTGAGGACTGAGGATGAGATGGTTGGATGGCATCACTGATTCAGGGGACATGAGTTTGAGCAAGCTTTGGGATATGGTGAAGGACAGAGAAGCCTGGCATGCTGCAGTCCATGGGGTCACAAAAAGTTGGACACAACTGAGTGACTGAACAGCAACAAAGTGACAGAATAGTTGCTCATCTAGTTCATACTAATGGAATCATATTTATCGTTCCCAGGAATACAAACATTCCTAAAGGTGATCTTAGCGATACTCATTCAACCTGAAGAATTGAATCTACGAATGTGAAAGTTTCTAGTTACATGGTATAGGGGGACATACCTTGTAGAGAGTATATTTAACTCCATCATAAAAGGAAAATTAAGAAAAAAACAAACTTCTAAAATCATCATGGATTTGCCTCAAGTCACTGAGGAAGAGATGAAGTCATTTTAATATTTCTTCATTCCAGACTATTGCTCCCTCACTCTCCCTAGTTTCCTTGTCCCTAGAACCTTTGCTACTGAGCATCCCCTATCCATCAGTCCCAAGCACAGGACCTTCTAGTAATTAATGTGATTTTGCTTCGGACTCCACACATTGTGTGCTTGACTGTATCTCCTTTGTTATCTTTAGTGTGATGAGTTTTCCATGGTCAGCTTCTAGCACCTTCTCAGGCCTGCTCCGTCTTGCTGCAAAGGAACTACTCTGACTTGCAGATGAATTCCAAAATGTGGTAATCACGTGCGAAAATAAATGGGATAAAGATAGAACAAGTGACAGCTGAAATGTGTTTGTTCCTGTCTGAGGTCTTGGTTTTGTGTGACAGAAGGTGCATATAATGTTAGATTATTGACTGTGAAATTCTGGGTAGGAACATTTGCCTTGGAAAGATAATTAGGATTTGAGAATGTGGCCAAGAGGTGAAAAAGGAAATATATGGCAGCAAACAATGCCATTTTATGTGGAAAGGGGGTCACAGGAAATCTGGCTTTTTAAATACAAAGTTTGAGACTTTAATTATAATAACAAGAGTAACTACTATGTGCTAAGCACTCTCCCTGCACTATATTTCATTTTATCTTCACAACAACTTGTAAGACAAGTTCTGATATTATCCCCATTTTACAAATGAAATAATAGAGGCTTGTGGTGGTGTGTGGTTTAGTTGCTAAGTTGTGTCTGAATCAACTCTTTGTAACCACATGAACTGTAGCCCGTCAGGCTCTTCTGTCCATGGGATTTCCCAGTCAAGAATACTGGAGTCGGTTGTCATTTCCTTCTCCAAAGGATATTCCCAACACAGGGATTGAACCCACATCTCCTGCATTGGCAGGTGGACTCTACCACTGAGCCACCAGTGAAGCCCCAGTAGAAACTTAGGTAAATTAGCTTGCCTGAGAGCACATGGCTAGTAAGATGTAGAGCTGGGAATAATACTTAGGCCAACTTGTCTCCAGAGCTTACCCTTCAACCACTTACTATTGACTAAACACTGTTCTAAGCACTTTACATGTACTATATATACCATTGAAGCCTCAAAACAGTGCTATGCCATAGCTGCTATTGTTATCCTGACCTTATAGATGAGGAAACAGACACACAGAAGTTGTCTGTTTAATAAATGGTGGCTCCAGTTCTCTTGTCCATTACTGCATAAAGTGCTTTCCACACTATGTGAGGCAAACAGGAAAATTCCAAAGCAAGGAGATGGTATAAACTGTGAAGATGAAGAATAGATCATTGAGAGGCCACCACGTAAGTCACAACTAACAGAGAGGAGTGGCAGTAGATGGGTTTGAGGAGTCCACAGGTGGGTTCTTGAGTTAGCCTCTTTTAATCATTAAGTGAGTTATATTAGCTAACTTGATTTTGAGGTGGATCCCAATATTCCATAGCACCTTCTGAAGAAGTTGACCCATTTGACTAGTTCACTAATATCTGCTATCAAGTCTTATGTAAAGTTCAATTTATGGCTTTGTCCATAATCTTGAGACATAATGGCAGCCAATGAGATTTTAGCAAACATTAATCATATAAGTCTTTCTATGTTATGGTCCAGCTACCTCTCCCATTGCATATGACTTTCTCATTCTGCTCTACCACTGATAGGCTTTGAATTCTACAAGGTCACAGCTGCCTGTCTACTCAAAACCTAGGAAAAGTGTTTGGCACATAGTGGACACTTAACAAATGTTTGTTGAATGGTGAGAGGTTCCTAGTATAAATAGAAGAGATGGGATATTAAGAAGAGTTGGAGGAATTTAGCAGTGCTAGAAGGAATGCTACTGCCTTTATTTTAGAAGGAAGGATAATAGTAACACTCAAAATAGCAAATTGTTAAATAGGGCTTACCATGTGCCACACAGTATTCCAAACACTTTACACATATTAACTCATTAACTTTTCAAATATTAATTAATAATAAATTATTGTTATTGTCAAAATTTTTATAGAAAACAAAAAGCACAGAAAAGCTATGTGATTCAATAAAGTTTATACAGCTAGTGAGTGGAAGAGCTTTCCCTTAATGGTGAAAGAACACATACAAGTGTAGGCCAGCCTTTATGTTTATAATCAAGAAGAGTAGAGCAGTTATGTCTAATGGTTTAATTTTTCCCTGTAATTTGCTAAGACAGAAGAAAAAGGATGGAATTAAGGGATGGAGCTTTGAAGATAATGGGGACAATTCAAAGCACTCTGTAGAATTGAACCAAAGATACATTTTAGGATTACAGGTGGTATTGGGAACATATATGAGGCTGGAGGTCTTGAACACCTTATTGTCTTGGTCTTCCTCATGTGTGACTTTGCCTAGCACTTATGGGTCACTACAATAGAGACATGATTAAAGTGGACAATAGTGTTCATCCTTGATTAAAGTTTCACCAGATGAATACAATGAAATGTGAGAATGGCAAGAGAGTTTATGATATTGACAAGAATTATAGAAAAGATGGACTGAAGCAGTATAAAAAGTGAGGTAAAGAAAAACTAGCTGATGGATTAGGAGAAAGTGAAGAACTCAATGGACTTGAATATGCAAAGCAGAAAGAGAAGTCATTTTGGACTGATAACAGAATACTGGAGTTAGTGAAATGGAAGGTGAAACAGATTCAATAATCTTAGGGATTGGTAGGGTGTAGGCCAGGCCAGTGAGAATTCAGAAGTCAAGGAACTATTAGAAGCTGTTGGATGAACCATCTATATGGATGTTGATATTACTAAGTAAGAAGTTGCTGTATAACAAAGGGAACCCTTTCTGGTGCTCTATGATGACCTGGAGGGTTGGGCTGCAGGGAGGGGAGGGAGGCTCAAGAGGGAGGGATATATTTATGATTATGGCTGACTCATGTTGTGTGGCAGAAACCAACACATTGTAAAATTTAAAAAAAAAATGAAAAATATATTAAATAAAGAAAGATGACAAGATAGCAAAGCTTGGGTTGCAGGAGATAATGCCAAGATCTGATAAGTAAAAAAATTGTTGACAGCTGTAGAAAGGAGGGAGAGTTGTTGGTTTAGTCAGATGACCTAAGCCAAAGAGAGATTTACAAGAGTAAAGAGAAGTAGAAATAACAATGAGGAGCAAGGATGATTTCTAGTCCTGAGATGCTTGGGGTGTGAGAAAATAATCAGCTACCACTTCAGAGTGCTGCCAGGGAAGCAGTATCCACCTTTCACGATTTAATACCTAAGGTTTCTCTTCCTCATTCTTCTCTATTTTCATTTAATGATTTCCATGTGTGTGTGTGTGTGTGTGTGTGTGTGTGTGTGTGTACACTGTGCTGTGCTTAGTTACTCAGTCATGTCTGACAATTTGTGAGCCCATGGACTGTAGCCTGCCAGGCTCCTCTGTCCATAGCGATTCTCCAGGCAAGAATACTGGACTGGGTTGCCATGCCCTCCTCCAGGGGATCTTTCCAACCCAGGAATCAAACCCAGGGCTCCCATATTGCAGGTGGATTCTTTATCATCTGAGCCACCAGGGAAGCCCAATACTGGAGTGGGTATCCTATACAAGACTAATTAAGACAATCATATATATATATATATTTTTTGGAGTCACATCATGTGGAGCTTCCTTGCCCAGGGATCGAACCCATACCCCCTGCATTTGAAGTGCAGAGTCTTAACCTCTGGACCAGCAGGGAGTCCTGAATTTTTTTTTAATCTCTAATTCAGATGATTGATTCTCACCCAGTGTAGAAAGTTTCTTCTTTGTTGCTGTCTGACAGTTCTCTTTGGAACTCTAGTTAGAGCAGGATTAGATGAAAAAAGTTTTTGAAAATAATCCCCTCTAAAAGGCTCGGAGGTCTGACAGCTCTCCTCTACCAGCCTGGCAATGTCAGAGAGCTGTAGAGAGAGCTCTGTGAATGACTAGAAGTAGAACCTGGCCTGCTGTATGTGTTTCACACAAAGCCGAGCCTTAAGGGGCCCAGTCAGCTGCTGCTTTCAGTACAATCACTTTAAATAAGTTGTTGAGGAGTTAAATGCCTGAGAGTATTTCCTGGCTTAATGGTGGGAAATGAAATCCTCTTATCTTTGGAAAGGCCATCCAGGGTGTGATGGATCAGAGGGAGGGAGAGAAAAGAACAGGGCTGAGTAAACTTATATGCCATTCAAGAAGCAGCCGTGCTCTGTTTAGTCTCCTTCACATTGAACAGGCAGAAAGTCTTGGATTGTAGCTAGATCTCATCTCCTTTAATACCATTCTCCTTTGGGCTATCCTGGATTAATTAGTTCTGGAGATTTGATCACTATAATGACAGTCTTACATGAAAAGCAAATGGAGAGCCACTCTAGGTCTAGCAGGGAACCAGGGCACTGGCAGACTGTTAGTTTTTTTTTTTTTTTTTTTTTTATCTGTTCTCAGGACCCTTCTCTCTAAGGGCTTTTATGTTGAATTCAGAAACTGGCCATTTTTCACAGTCATTTTGAAATAGCTGGCATCAGGAGAGCCCTGTCAAACTACAAAAACAGTTTATTTTTTTTTTTTTTTTAGAAACAGTAATTTTATTTTAGATAATTTTAGGACCCAAATCCCTAATTTTAGAGTATATTAATAAAGAATATCAAAACATTAATAAAACATTCCAAGTACATTGAACATTCAGGTAAATGTTGAGAATAATTACATTAAGAAAGAAAATCTGAAAAAATTAGCAACCATTTCAGATCAGAGCAACAGGTTTCTAAAGTGCTTTTTACACTGTTTATTTTTAATAGTCAATAATATTCACAAGAAATATCCTTGACTGACCCTTGAGGCAGCCTAACCCATACCTCAGGCTGAGAAATGTTCATCATATACTTTACTACTTAACATTGTGGAGCTGTGGTTGAGCCAGCTTAGTACAGACTGCTTGGGTCAAAGTTCTAGCTCTATCACTTACTAGCCATATGACCTCAGAAAGGATGCAATAATATCTTTCCTGACCTCAGGAAGGATAAGCTTCAATGTCCTCTTCTGTAAAATGGTAATGATAATAGGAGTCCTACAGGTGTATAATAGTTGGCATAGTACCTTAGTAATTGATTAGTCTTATATCAGTCTTATATCAGTCTTATATCAGCTCTTATTAGTACTTTATTCTATAGTTTTAAAATTTTATGAGTCCTTTAATCATAAGTGAAAACGATAATGATTTTTTTAAAAACCTGTTAGAATTGGGTTAGCCTCTGGGCCTGTTTTAAAAATCATTACAGAGAAATGTACTCATATGAAATATCTGTATATATAGCAAGATTTATGCAGGAACTGTTCAGCTTGGAATGGAAAATAAAAGATCATGTTGCACTTCACCTTCTTTCCCCATCACATTGTTTAGTAGATATCTGATCAGGTAAAATTTGTATACTTAAGAAACATATAAATATCAGAGGTGGCCATCTTTGAGATTTTTAAAATGGAAAAATGAAAATTGTATTATTAAGCAATGAAACTGATCATTAAAAGTAAATTGTAACTCTAAAAGAACTCTAGAAAAATTTGAGAAGCAGGACTTTCAGAAAGCAGGTGAATTCCCAGGTGCTCTGATTGGAATGCTCTATGGCTTTTTTTGAGATAAGCACATCCTATAACCATGAGATTATTGGTTAAATGCAGAGCAACTGAAAGATATGTTTATCCATGCAAGATATGCTTGTTACATATGATCCATGACTCCTCCTTCATCTCCATCTCATCTGTGATCCTATTTTGCACATTGAATTGAGGACCAGAATAGATAAGCAACAAAATCAGGAGGTTAATCTTAGTCTCCTTTCCCTCCCCTTCTCTACCCCTTTTTTCCAGATGCCTATTCAAGGCCTTCATTCCTCATGCTTCCTCTTGTCTCTACTTGGTGGTGCTCCCTCAACACTGACCTCTCTAAAAGTGCCTTTGTCCTTTAGTCCTCCCACTCCAAGAAAACCAAACAGCTCTATCCAATAGCTGATATGATATAGTAATGTATCCTGTGTTGGTAGTGATAGTTTTTAAAAATTTATTTTTATTTAAAAATAAGATGATCACATATAGAAGTTTGTGAATGCAAGAAATAGAAGGAGTGATATGAAAGTGTATAATGATGGCCTTATCCTGATCCGAGGGCACATGGAAGGTCTGGCTGGGGAAGGGACATTTTGAACAAAAATCTGAAGGATGATTAGGGATTATTCGGATGAAGAAGGGTAACAGTGAAAGGCCTTTCTGGCAGCCTATTCAAAAGCCCACCGGTGGGAAGAAGGGCCCAACCCTTCTTTAGAGAAATTTAGAGAAAGCCAATGTGAATAGAACATGTAGATGGAGTTGGGGGAGTAGACAGGAGCCTGATGGTTTGGGATTTCATTCTAAAAGTAGTGTGAAGTAATTGGAAAGTTTTGAGCAGTAGAGCAGTATGACCAGATTTGTCTTTTGGAGTGGAGGATTATATCTTTCTTGGGTTCAGCAAAAGCTGATCCTAAATTACCTGACCCTGGTTACATTTTCTTTCCATATGGTTCTTATCTATAAAGAGATAGATGATATACGGTGTGTGTGCTCAGTCACTCAGTCCTGTCCAACTCTTTGTGACCCTTTGGAAGCCAAGCTCCTCTGTTAATGGGATATTTCAGGCAAGAGTACTGGCGTGGGTTGCCACTTCCTTCTCCAGGGGATCTTCCTGAACCCAGATCACCTGTGTTGCAGGCAGATTCTTTGTTGTTGAGCCATCTGGGAAGCCTTAGATGGTATACTAATTAAGGGCAATTCAAGAGATAGCTTTTTGCTTCTAGAAATGATCTCTTTAAAGTCCCTTGTGTTTTCCTGTTAGGATCATGCACCCAGTCCTTTTTTTAAGATTTATTTATTTATTTATTTTGACTGTGCTGGATCTTTGTTGCTTTGCACAGGCATTTCTGTAGTAGATGTGGCCGGGGGCTACTCTCTATTTGTGGTATGTAGGCTTCTCATTGTGGTGGCTTACTTGTTGCATAACATGGGCTCTAGAGTGTGGGCTTCAGTAACTGAGGTATGTGGGCTCAGCAGTTGTGGTGCACAGGCTTAGTTGCCTTGGAAATTGGGATCTTCCTAGAGCAGGGATGGAACCCATGCCCCCTGCATTGCAAGATGGATTCTTAACCACTGGACCACCACAGACTCTCCCCACCCTGTCCTCTTTTAATCTACTATTCTTGGAGGAGATGCCACACCAAGTCTCCTGAATCAAATTATAAAGGCTCAGAATAAGCTTTCACACTATGGATTGGGTAACAGCTTCTGAATTAGTAAAATGCCTCCTAAGTATTCCTCCTAAGTAAAATGTCTCAGACTGAATAGGTGCCATTGGATTGCCTCTAAATTCAATTCTGAGAACACTCAATATCAATACTATTGCTTTTGGCTTTGGGGCTGAATAGCACATCAAAATCAGTAATTGAATGATTTACTGTTCTTTAGGGTGGTTACATTTCATGGAGGCAGCTTAAATGGAATGAATTGTGGGCTAAGTAAAGTGGTCCTTGCTTCTCTCTCAAGTTCCCCTTAGACATTGACTGCAATGAGTTGTGCAAGCTGCAGAAAACTGTAAATCATGACTGGGCTTAAAGAAAAATGGATCGCTTTTCTAATACTTATTGAACACTTTAAACAGATGTTTAAATCTCTACAGCTTTTAGATAATTAAAATTATAAATCTGTGCCTTTTGAACAGAAACATGAGTAGAGATTAGAGGTATAAATAGCACCATGCTGATGTGATTCATCTTGTGGCTTCAGGTTTATTACTTTAACAAGTGCTCTCCTCAGGCAAAATGGCAAAGTGGAGAGGTTTGTCTTTCATGCAGTTTTACCTCCCAGAATCCCAAGCTCCCGAGCTGCCTTTGGCTGCCCACTGCTGTAGGGCCCAGTCAATGCCAGTTCTTCCCTCTGACATCAAAGGTTCATCTGTCCTCTATTTTTTCCCCTAGAGGCATTGCTAGAATGTTAGGGCAATGGAACTTCAGTAACAGTTAAACTGCCAACTCTCAATAATCTGACATAATAGTTGATTTCTCATGCCAAAAAAAAAATATATATATATTCAGGGACTTCCCTGGTGGCCCAGTGGTTAAGGTTCCATGCTCCCAATGCAGGGTGCCTGGGTTCAGTCCCTGGTCAGGGAACTAGATCCCACTTGCCGCAACTAAGATGTGATGCCACCAAATAAATATTTAAAAAATTCCAAAATGGGTGCTCCTGTTTGGCTGGAGGTTCCTATTCTAAGGACTCATGCTACTTTCACCTGTGGCTCCATCATCTTTTCTGTGTCTATCCCAAGGTTGCCATTCTCTTCTGTGTCAAGTGGGCAGAAGAAGGAAAAGCATGGAGAATCATGCATGTGAGGCTTTTATGACCCAGGACTGGATGTGTATCTTGTGCTCACAGTCCATGGTCACAATTGACTTCAATGGAGGATAGGAAGTAGACCTTAGCTGTGTGTTTAGGATGGAAGGAAAATGGATTTGAAGGATAACCAGTCAGTTTCTGCCACTCTCGATGACTAAAGCATATCTGGTTAGTTTGCAGTAAAGGGTTAGTGGCTAATCCCCCTGTGATATTTTCTTTTAAAATGGGGCTTTCTGAAAAAAAGATATATAGTTGGAAAATTGGTTGCTGTATTAAACTGGGGATTCCTCTTGTTTCATTGGCTTTCTGTTACATGTCAAATGTTTTCTGACCAAACTTGTTCAAATCCTTTATGATGACACAAAAAATACATTTTGTGCCATAGAGAGTGTTATCTTTCTGTGTCTCTTGCTGTTTTATATGCTTTCTCTCACTCTGATACACACACACATGCATACACAGGATGGTTATGATGATGATGATGATTGAAAAAGTAATGAGAAGCTTTTCTTGGGTATTTCCCCCTTGAACTTAATTGATATTTCTGCTGAGGACTGCTGTGATCATGATTCCACTATTATTTGCCACTAAAGAAGTTGCTTAGATGTTCACTCATTAAGATATTCAGTTCAGTTCAGTCTCTCAGTCGTGTCTGACTCTTTGCAACCCCATGAACTGCAGCCCACCAGGCCTCCCTGTCCATCACCAACTCCTGGAGTTTACCCAAACTCATGTCCATTAGGTCGGTGATGCCATCTAACCATCTCATCCTCTGTTGTCCCCTCTTCTCCTGCCTTAAATCTTTCCCAACATCAGGGTCCTTTCAAGTGAGTCTTCTCTTTGCATTAGGTGGCCAAAGTACTGGAGTTTCAGCTTCAACATCAGTCCTTCTGATGAACACCCAGGACTGCTTTCCCTTAGGATGGACTTGTTGGTCTCCTTGCAGTCCAAGGGACTCTCAAGAGTCCTCTCCAACACCACGGTTCAAAAGCATCAATTCTTCTGTGCTCAGCCCTCACTATAGTCCAACTCTCACATCCATACATGACCACTGAAAAAACCATAGCCTTGAGTAGATGGACCTTTGTTGACAAAGTAATGTCTCTGCTTTTCTTTTCCTTTGTTTTTATTAGTTGGAGACTAATTACTTTACAGTATTGTAGTGGTTTTTGCCATATATTGACATGAATCAGCCATGGATTAACCTGTGTTCCCCATCCTGCACCTGCCTCCCACCTCCCTCCCCACCCCATCCCTCTGGGTCATCCCAGTACACCAGCCCTGAACACTTGTCTCATGAATCCAACCTGGACTGGCGATCTGTTTCACACTTGATAATATACATGTTTCAATGCTATTCTGCTTTTTAATATGCTGTCTAGTTGGTAATAACTTTCCTTCCTAGGAGTAAGCGTCTTTTAATTTCATGGCTGCAGTCACCATCTGCAGTGATTTTGGAGCTTCCCAAAATAAAGTAAGCCACTGTTTCCACTGTTTCCCCATCTATTTGCCATGAAGTGATGGGACTGGATGTCATGATCTTAGTTTTCTGAATGTTGAGCTTTAGGCCAACTTTTTCACTTTCATCAAGAGGCTCTTTAGTTCTTCTTCACTTTCTGCCATAGGGTGGTGTCATCTGCATATCTGAGGTTATTGATATTTCTCCCAGCAACCTTGATTCCAGCTCGATATACTTCCAGCCCAGCGTTTCTCATGATGTACTCTGCGTAGAAGTTAAATAAGCAGAGTGACAATATACAGCCTTGACATACTCCTTTTCCTATTTGGAATCAGTCTGTTGTTCTATGTCCAGTTCTAACTGTTGCTTCCTGACCTGCATGCAGATTTCTCAAGAGGCAGGTCAGGTGGTCTGGTTTTCCCACCTCCTTCAGAGTTTTCCACAGTTAATTGGCATCCACATAGTCGAAGGATTTGGCGTAGTCAATAAAGCAGAAATAGATGTTTTTTTTTCTGGAACTCTCTTGCTTTTCTGATGATCTAGAAGATATTGGCAATTTGATCTCTGGTTCCTCTGCCTTTTCTAAAACCAGCTTGACCATCTGGAAGCTCACAGTTCATGTATTGCTGAAGCTGGCTTGGAGAATTTTGAGCATTACTTTGCTAGCATGTGAGATGAGTGCAATTGTGCAGTAGTTTGAGCATTCTTTGGCATTGCCTTTCTTAGGGATTGGAATGAAAATTGACCTTTTCCAGTCCTGTGGCCACTGCTGAGTTGCACAAATTTGCTGACATATTGAGTGCAGCACTTTCACAGCATCACCTTTTAGGATTTTAAATAGTTCAACTGGAATTCCATCACCTCCACTAGCTTTGTTTGTAGTGATGCTTGCTAAGGCCCACTTGACTTCACAGTCCAAGATGTCTGGCTCTAGGTGAGTTATCCTAGAGCACCATTGCAATAATCTGGGTCATGAAGGTCTTTTTTGTATAGTTCTGTGTATTCTTGCCACCTCTTCTTAATATCATCTGCTTCTGTTACGTCCATACCATTTCTGTTCTTTATTTTCCCATCTTTGCATGAAATGTTCCCTTGGTATCTCTAATTTTCTTGAAGAGATCTCTAATCTTTCATATTCTATGTTTTCCTTTATTTCTTTGCATTGATTACTGAGGAAGGCTTTCTTATCTCTCCTTGCTATTCTTTGGAACTCTGCACTCAAATGGGTATATCATTCCTTGTCTTCTTTGCTTTTCGCTTCTCTTCTTTTCACAGCTATTTGTAAGGCCTCCTCAGACAGCCATTTTGCTTTTTTGCGTTTCTTTCTCTTGGGGATGGTCTCGATCCCTGTCTCCTGTACAATGTCACGAACCTCCATCAATAGTTCATCAGGCACTATGTCTGTCAGATCTAGCCCCTTAAAACTATTTCTCACTTCCACTGTGCAATCATAAGGGATTTGATTTAAGTCATACCTGAATGGTCCAGTGGTTTTCCCCACTTTCTTCAATTTAAGTCTGAATTTGGCAATAAGGAGTACTTACTTGAGCCACAGTCAGCTCCTGGTCTTGTTTTTGCTGACTGTATAGAGCTCCTCCATCTTTGGCCGCAAAGAATATAATCAGTCTGATATCGGTGTTGACCATCTGGTGATGTCCATGTGTAGAGTCTTCTCTTGTGTTGTTTGAAGAGGGTGTTTGTGATGACCAGTGCATTCTCTTGGCAAAACTCTATTAGCATTTGCCCTGCTTAATTCCATACTCCAAGGCCAAATTTGCCTGTTACTCCAGGTGTTTCTTGACTTCTTACTTTTGCATTCCAGTCCCCTATAATTAAAAGGACATCATTTTTGGGTGTTAGTTCTCGAAGGTCTTATATGTTTTCATAGAACCGTTCAACTTCAGCTTCTTCAGTGTTACTGGTCAGGGCATAGTCTTGGATATCCGTGATATTGAATGGTTTGCCTTGGAAATGAACAGAGATGATTCTGTCATTTTTGAGATTGCATCCAAGTACTGCATTTCAGTAAGATTAGATCTCAATTACAGGAAAAATAATATTAAAAATTCAAACATATGGAGGCTAAATAACACAGTCCTGAATAACCAACAAATCATAGAAGAAATCAAAAAAGAAATCAAAATATGCATAGAAATGAATGAAATGAAAACACAGCAACTCAAAACCTATGGGACACTGTAAAAGCAGTGCTAAGGGGAAGGTTCATAACATTACAGGCTTACTTCAAGAAACAAGAAAAAAGTCAAATAAATAACCTAACTCTACACCTAAGGCAACTAGAGAAGGAAGAAAAGAAGCACCCCAGGGTCAGTAGAAGGAAAGAAATGTTAAAAATTAGGGCAGAACTAAATGCAAAAGAAACTAAAGAGACCATAGCAAAAATCAACAAAGCCAAAAGCTGGTTTTTTGAAAAAAATAAAGAAAATTGATAAACCGTTAGCAAGACTCATTAAGAAACAAAGGGAGAAGAACCAAATTAACAAAATTAGAAATGATAATGGAGAGATCACAACAGACAACACTTAAATAGAAAGGATCATAAGAGACTACTACCAGCAGCTCTATGCCAATAAAATGGACAACTTGGAAGAAATGGACAAATTCTTAGAAAAGTATAACTTTCCAAAACTGAACCAGAAAAGAATAGAAGATATTAACAGACCCATCACAAGCAAGGAAATCAAAGCTGTAATCAGAAATCTTCCAGCAAACAATAGCCCAGGACAAGATGGCTTCCCAGCTGAATTCTACCAAAAATTTAGAGAAGAGCTAACACCTATCTTACTCAGATTCTTCCAGAAAATTGTAGAAGGTAAACTTCCAAACTCATTCTATGAGGCCACTATCACCCTAATTCCAAAACCAGACAAAGATGCCACAAAAAAAGAAAACTACAGGCCAATATCACTGATGAACATAGATGCAAAAATCCTTAAAAAAATTCTAGCAAACAGAATCCAACAACATATTAAAAAAATCATACATCATGACCAAGTGGGCTTTATCCCAGGAATGCAAGGATTCTTTAATATCCGCAAATCAATCAATGTAATACACCACATCAACAAATTGAAAGATAAAAACCATATGATTATCTCTATAGATGCAGAAAAAGCCTTTGACAAAATTCAACATCCATTTATGATAAAAATTCTCCAGAAGGCAGGAATAGAAGGAACATTCCTCAACATAATAAAAGCTATATATGACAAACCCACATCAAGCACTACCCTCAACGGTGAAAAATTAAAAGCATTTCCCCTAAAATCAGGAACAAGAGAAGGGTGCCCACTCTCACCACTACTATTCAACATAGTTTTGGAAGTTTTGGCCACAGCAATCAGGGCAGAAAAAGAAGTAATAGGAATCCAGATAGGAAAAGAAGAATTGAAACTCTCGCTGTTTGCAGATGACATGATCCTCTACATAGAAAACCCTAAAGACTCTACCAGAAAATTACTAGAGCTAATCAATGAATATAGTAAAGTTGCAGGATATAAAATTAACACACAGAACTCCCTTGAATTCCTATACACTAACAATGAGAAAACAGAAAGAGAAATTAAAGAAACAATACCATTCACCATTGCAACAAAAAGAATAAAATTCTTAGGAGTATATCTACCTAAAGAAACAAAAGACCTATACATAGAAAACTATAAAACACTGATGAAAGAAATCAAAGAGGACACAAACAGATAGAGAAACATACCGTGTTCATGGATTGGAAGAATCAATATTGTAAAAATGACTATACTACCCAAAGCAATCTATAGATTCAATGCAATCCCTATCAAGCTACCAACAGTATTTTTCACAGAACTAGAACAGATAATTTCTCAATTTGTATGGAAATACAAAAAACCTCGAATAGCCAAAGCAATCTTGAGAAAGAAGAATGGAACTGGAGGAATCAACCTGCCTAACTTCAGACTACTACAAAGCCACAGTCATCAAGACAGCATGGTACTGGCACAAAGACAGAACTATAGATCAATGGAACAGAAGAGAAAGTCCAGAGATAAATCCACGAACCTATGGACACCTTATCTTCGACAAAGGAGGCAAGGATATACAATGGAAAAAAGACAACCTCTTTAACAAGTGGTGCTGGGAAAACTGGTCAACCACTTGTAAAAGAATGAAACTAGAACACTTTCTAACACCATACACAAAAATAAACTCAAAATGGATTAAAGATCTAAATGTAGGGCCAGAAACTCTAAAACTCCTAGAGGAGAACATAGGCAAAACACTCTCTGACATAAATCACAGCAGGATCCTCTATGACCCACCTCCCAGAATATTGGAAATAAAAGCAAAAGTAAACAAATGGGACCTAACTAAACTTAAAAGCTTTTGCACATCAAAGGAAATTGTAAGCAAGGTTAAAAGACAGCCCTCAGATTGGGAGAAAATAATAGCAAATGAAGCAACAAAGGATTAATATAAAAAATATAGAAGCAACTCCTGCAACTCAATTCCAGAAAAATAAATGACCCAATCAAAAAATGGGCCAAAGAACTAAACAGGCATTTCTCCAAAGAAAACATACGGATGGCTAAAAAACACATGAAAAGATGCTCAACATCACTCATTATCAGAGAAATGCAAGTCAAAACCTCAATGAGGTACCATTACACGCCAGTCAGGATGGCTGCTCTCCAAAAGTCTACAAGCAATCAATGCTGGAGAGGGTGTGGAGAAAAGGGAACCCTCTTACACTGTTGGTGGGAATGCAAACTAGTACAGCCGCTATGGAGAACAGTGTGGAAATTTCTTAAAACCTGGAAATAGAACTGCCATATGACCCAGCAATCCCACTTCTGGGCATACACATCAAGGAAACCAGATCTGAAAGAGACACGTGCACCCCAATGTTCATCACAGCACTATTTATCATAGCCAGGACATGGAAGCAACCTAGATGCCCATCAGCAGACGAATGGATAAGGAAGCTGTGGTACATATACACTATGGAATATTACTCTGCCATTAAAAAGACTTCATTTGAATCAGTTCTAATGAGATGGATGAAACTGGAGCCCATTATACAGAGTGAAGTAAGCCAGAAAGATAAAGACCAATACAGTATACTAACACATATATATGAAATTTAGAAAGATGGTAATGATAACTCTATATGCAAAACAGAAAAAGAGACACCAATGTACAGAACAGACTTTTGGCTTCTGTGGGAGAAGGTGAGGGTGGGATGTTTTGAGAGAACAGGATCAAGACATGTATATTATCTATGGTGAAACAGATCACCAACCCTGGTTGGATGCATGAGACAAGTGCTTGGGGCTGGTGCACTGAGAAGACCCAGAGGGATGGGGTTGGGAGGGAGGCGGGAGGAAGGATTGGGATGGGGCATACATGTAAATCCATGGCTGATTCATGTCAATGTATGGGAAAAACCAGTACAATATTGTAAAGTAAATAGCGTCCAACTAATAAAAATAAATGGAAAAAAGAAACAAGTACTGCATTTCAGACTCTTTTGTTGACTATGATGGCTACTCTATTTCTTCTAAAGGATTCCTGCCCACAGTAGTAGATATAATGGTCATGTGAGTTAAATTCACCCATACCCGTCCATCTTATTTCACTGATTCTTAGAATGCCGACGTTCACACTTGCCATCTCCTGTTTGACCACTTCCAATTTGCCTTGATTCATGCACCTAACATTCCAGGTTCCTATGCAGTATTGCTCTTTATAACATCAGACCTTGCTTGTATTACCAGTCCCATCCACAACTGGGTGTTGTTTTTGCTTTGGCTCCACACCTTCATTCTTTCTGGAGTTATTTTTCCACTGATCTCCAATAGCATATTGGGTCGAGCTGGGATTCATCTTTCAGTGTCCTATCTTTTTGCCTTTTCATACTGTTCATGGGGTTCTCAAAGAAAGAATACTGCAGTCATTTGCCATTCCCTTCTCCATTAAGTTATTAATCTGTTCTAATAAAGAATCAGTGGGTTAAGTTGTTTTAAAGCCAAGCATCTTCTAACATTTTACATTATCCAGGAGATACAAAAATAGCATAAATATATCTTGTGAAATTTCATTTGTTTGTAAGTTAGGATCCAAGGACATTTGAAAAATGTAAACTGGCAATTTATCCAGAAGGTTTTATATAAGAATCCATTCTACTTTTCTTGAGCAATGATGGGAAATTAACAAATATTTCTGTTCCTTTGCTTCTTTGTCCATATATTAAGATACTGAGAACCTTAATAAAAATAAAATAAATTAAGCTTTATTTATGTCTTTATTTCTAACCAGTCAGTTGATTTCACTTAAATGGAATTTTTATTTCACTCTCCAGAAAATGGCTCTGACCTTTAAACTATCCTTGCTGGGGACTAAGAATATATCTCATCTAGAACCAATGTCATAATATACAGATGCAGTGATAGCTATTATCCAGTCACTTTAGGACTAAAAGAATTTCTTAAAGCAATTGGAGACACATTTTTAGGAGCAAATACTGTAATACTCCTATTGCTAGTACAATTTTAAGAGCTTGACTCATTGGAGTTGTTAAGGATGATTTTTTTTTTTTTTTGGTTTTTGTCATACATTTAATTAGCCATGGATTTACATGTATTCCCCATCCCGGTCCCCCCTCCCACCTCCCTCTCCACCCCATCCCTCTGGGTCCTCCCAGTGCACCAGGCCTGAGCACTTGTCTCATGCATCCAACCTGGGCTGGTGATCTGTTTCACCCTAGATATACATGTTTCGATGCTGTTCTCTTGAAACATCCCACCCCCGGCTTCTCCCATAGAGTCCACAAGTCTGTTCTATACATCTGAGTCTCTCTTTCTTTTTTTGCATATAGGGTTATCGTTACCATCTTTCTAAATTCCATATATATGTGTTAGTATACTGTAATGGTCTTTATCTTTCTGGCTTACTTCGCTCTGTATAATGGGCTCCAGTTTCACCCATCTCATTAGAACTGATTCAAATGAATTCTTTTTAACGGCTGAGTAATATTCCATGGTGTATATGTACCACAGCTTTCTCACCATTCATCTGCTGATGGGCATCTAGGTTCCTTCCATGTCCTGGCAATTATAAACAGTGCTGCGATGAACATTGGGGTGCACGTGTCTCTTTCAGATCTGGTTTCCTTGGTGTATATGCCTAGAAGTGGTATTGCTGGGTCATATGGCAGTTCTATTTCCAGTTTTTTAAGAAATCTCCACACTGTTTTCCATAGCGGCTGTACTAGTTTGCATTCCCACCAACAGTGTAAGAGGGTTCCCTTTTCTCCACACCCTCTCCAGCATTGATTGCTTGTAGACTTTTGGAGAGCAGCCATCCTGACTGGCGTGTAATGGTACCTCATTGTGGTTTTGATTTGCATTTCTCTGATAATGAGTGATGTTGAGCATCTTTTCATGTGTTTTTTAGCCATCCGTATGTTTTCCTTGGAGAAATGTCTGTTTAGTTCTTTGACCCATTTTTTGATTGGGTCATTTATTTTTCTGGAGTTGAGCTGGAGGAGTTGCTTGTATATTTTTGAAATTAATCCTTTGTCTGTTGCTTCATTTGCTATTATTTTCTCCCAATCTGAAGGCTGTCTTTTCACCTTGCTTATAGTTTCCTTTGTTGTGCAAAAGCTTTTAAGTTTCATTAGGTCCCATTTGTTTATTTTTGCTTTTGTTTCTAAAATTCTGGGATGTGGGTCATAGAGGATCCTGCTGTGATTTATGTCGGAGAGTGTTTTGCCTATGTTCTCCTCTAGGAGTTTTATAGTTTCTGGTCTTACATTTAGATCTTTAATCCATTTTGAGCTTATTTTTGTGTATGGTGTTAGAAAGTGTTCTAGTTTCATTCTTTTACAGGTGGTTGACCAGTTTTCCCAGCACCACTTGTTAAAGAGGTTGTCTTTTTTCCATTGTATATCCTTGCCTCCTTTGTCGAAGATAAGGTGACCATAGGTTCGTGGATTTATCTCTGGGCTTTCTATTCTGTTCCATTGATCTATACTTCTGTCTTTGTGCCAGTACCATACTGTCTTGATGACTGTGGCTTTGTAGTATAGTCTGAAGTCAGGCAGATTGATTCCTCCAGTTCCATTCTTCTTTCTCAAGGTTACTTTGGCTATTCGAGGTTTTTTGTATTTCCATACAAATTGTGAGATTATTTGTTCTAGTTCTGTGAAAAATACCGTTGGTAGCTTGGATTGGAAGAATCAATATTGTCAAAATGGCTATACTACCCAAAGCAATCTATAGATTCAATGCAATCCATATCAAGGATGATTTTTAAAACTGTGGCCCCATCTTTGATAATGTAGGTTTTATATTGCCCCAATTAACAGCCTTCATGTTATGTCATTTCTATTCTCTACTCTGGCTTTCCCCCCACTTTTTTTGTATTAAAATACAAAGCTATGAAAAATTTCATCCCATAGCGAAACCAGCTATATCTGGTTTCAGTGCATGTGAAATCTTTCAGAGAAGATACTTTCTCTGAATCTTCAGATTAAGCCTGTTATGGATATAGTTTTTAAACATTTTTTCTTTTCACCTTCCCCTCCACAAAAACTTCACTGTCCACTTTATCCTTCAGTCAGAATCTGGAACTTGAGAGACACCTTTCCCAGTATTTTTCACCTGCAGGAACTTTGTATTATTGATTTCTGAATTCTCATGTACAGATGGCATGTGGTCACTTCCTTAGGAAGCTTATATCCATTGATAGACAATGTCATGGCAAAACAGACCTACTTCTAATGCCTCCTTGGAATTTTTCAATGTGAACTTCCTCCCGTGATACCTGTGATATATCATTTAGAAGTTAAGTCTGGTCATTGTGTGGGCTATGGAATCAGACAAGTCTGTGCTGAAGTTCAAATCAGCTAGTTCCCAGTTGTATGACTTTGGGCAAGTTATCTAATTTCTTTGAGCCTCAGTTTCTTCTTTTATAAAGAATGATGATACTGCCTTCCTCATTGGTCATCTTATGGATGAAATTAAATAATAAATCTAAAGTAGCGTGATGCTTGATGAAAGTGAAAGAGAGTGAAAAAGCTGACTTAAAACTCAACATTCAAAAAACTAAGATTACGACATCCGGTCCCATCACTCCATGGCAAATAGATGGAGAAACAATGGAAACAGTGACAGGCTTTATTTTATTGGGCTCCATCACTGCAGATGGTGACTGCAGCAATGAAATTAAAAGACACTTGCTCCTTGGAAGAAAAGCTATGACAAACCTAGCCAACCTATTAAAAAGCAGAGACATTACTTTGCTGACAAAGATCCATCTAGTCAAAGCTATGGTTTTTCTAGTAGTCATGTATGGATGTGAGAGTTGGACTATAGAGAAAGCTGAACACTGAAGAACTGATGCTTTTGAACTGTGGGGTTGGAGAAGACTCTTGAGACTCCCTTGAACTGCAAGGAGATCAAACCAGTCCATCCTAAAGGAAATCAGTCCTGAATATTCATTGGAAGGACTGATGCTGAAGCTGAAACTCCAGTACTTTGGCCACCTGATTTGAAGAACTGTCTCATTGGAAAAGACCCTGATGCTAGGCAAGATTGAAGGCAGGAGGAGAAGGGGATGACAGAGGATGAGATGGTTGGATGGCATCATTGACTCAATGGACATGAGTTTGAGCATGCTCTGGGAGTTGGTGATAGACAGGGAAGCCTGGCGTGCTGCAGTCCATGGGGTTGCAAAGAGTCAGACATGACTGAGCAACTGAACTGAACTGAGCACGATGCTTGGCACAAAATAAGCACTCTATAAATGTAAGATACTATACATTTATTATACACACACACACACACACACACACACACACACACACACATATATATATATATACACACACATATATAATATATATATACTATATATGTAATACAGATGGTACATATGAAGTCCCTGATCATATAGGCTCCTGATCAGGGAACTGACAGAAGAGATTTTTCCCATGATAAAGAAATGTTCTTTCCCTGTCCCCTCCCCTGTTTAGTTCAGATGAGTTCAAGGAAGAATGGTATATTGCCTTATAGCAATCTTTATTCTATGATTTTACAATAGGGAAGGCATTATCTCTGAAAACTTCCCAGTGTTCTGAAATTGATTGATTCTTCCTTCTTAGGGGCTGAGGTGGGCCCAGTCTGGGTGCCAGGACCTAGGCCTGAGCGCTTGGTTTGGGCCTGGCAAAGTTTTATGTCCAAAATGACAAGAAGTGGGAGTCTTATTCTTATTGAGAACCAAAAATGAAAATAAAAACCAAGGTTCATTTTTTTAAGTACAGAGAGTGAGAGTAGAACCAAAAACAGGAGATAAAAACAAAAACTCAGAAGCAGGGCACAATTTGTTTGGAGCAGGGGAGAAGGAGCAAGAATAGAAGGAAGATATTAAACACTGAAATATGGTCAGAGTACCTGTGGCTTATTTTATGAACTCATGGCCACATCCCAGGTGGCTCTAGTGGTAAAGAACTCGCCTGCCAATGCAGGAGGCACAAGAGATGCAGTATGATCCCTGGGTCAGGAGGATCCCCTGGAGGAAGGCATGGCAACCACTCCAGTATTCTTGCCTGGAGAATCCCAGGGACAGAGGAGCCTGGTGGGCTACAGTCCATGGGGTCACCAAGAGTCAGACATAACTGCAGCAACTTAGCAACATCAGCAGAGGGAGCAGAGTTAAATTCTGAAATAGGGTCAGAGTACCTGCGGCTTGTTTTATGAACTCATGGCCACATTGGACATGAGATAGTAACCTAGTCTAAATGTTCATGGTTGGTTGCACAACATTTATCCAATTTTGCAAAAACTCCACTCCTGTAAAGACACAGGGTGTTTCCAATAGTTCAAACATTCCATTTTCAAAAGGGTACAAGGGCATAATTAAAGGGCAGGCATCTTTTCTGTCAATGACATCAAAACCCTCATGGGTTAGGGGTGTCCTCCAACTTCCCAGTTTCTATTAGTGTCCTGTATTGCATGTACAATTTGCAAATTATTTATATTTTGAATTTTATTATATATAAATTTCTCTTTTCAGGGGAACAAATTTTTTCAGTTCATTAAAAATGGTGCAAAGTAGTCCTTCCTTTTACTCCTTTTCACCATTTGTTGAATGTGATTGGCTGTTTTTTGTTGTTATTGGATGAGGGGCAAAATTCTAATATTACCAGGAAGAAATGGCCCAGTTCTTATTCCCTCCAACTTGGCCTTTCATGGTTTTCTGTGCTCTCACCATGTTGCTTCTCAGCCTTTATTTTTCCAGTTTGAAAAATTCTCTTTATCCAGTGTATTTTACTTGGTAGTTCTACATTTCATTGATCAATCCACAATCAACATGGAAATGCATTTTTAACTTTTATTATGTGCCCAACAGAGCCTCAGACACTGTTTGGAAAATAATAGAAGGAACAGACATCACCTCAACCTATAGAAAGCTTGAGATTTTGTTGGCATTTACTTGGAGATTGACAAATCTAGAGAAGTGTTATACATTTCATATAATCAGATGCAGAGATGGCGAGCCTCCTAGATTAGTGATCTCATATGTTAGTGTGCTTTAGAATCACCTGAGATCTTTGCTAAACACACAAATTCCTTAACTTCAGACAGTCTTATTCTTCAGGCCATGGGTGATACTCAGGAATCTGCATTTTATCAAGATGCCTAGGTTATTCTGCTGCTGGGGGTGCCTAAGCTATACTTTGGAAGCAGTGGGATAAAATTATCTGTGAAAGATGGGAAGACAAGTAAAGGCTGGGGGTGACCAGGAAAGGTTTGACTGGAGCCTGGAAGAGTGGGCTGAATTTAGAGAATTCGTGGTGGGAGGAGATTCAGAAAAGGGGTATCAGAGGTGGGGATGAGAATGGAATATGTTGCAGAGACTGGCTAGTTATTTGCCATTTCTATTTTCTTCCTAGACACATGGACTACATTTCCTAGCCTTCACACAGTGATTCATGGCTAATTAACTGAGTCTGGCCAATGGAACGTGGATTTACATTGTATGTCATTTTTAGTCCTGGCCCATAAACCTGCCCATGTGATCGTGTACTGTTTCTCTTCTTCTATCCACTGACTTGATGTTGATACCTTGGGCAACCTTGGAATCAACAGGGTGGAACTGGTACAGATTTCACCAGTGTGGGTGCCAAAATAACCCTAAATACCCCTTACACATAAGGAACATCTGTTTTGGACTTTGCTTGAGTAAGATTTCTATTGTGTTAAGCTCCTGAGATTTCAGGGATTGTCTGTTATAGCTTTTACTATAATGTTAACATTGAGGGGACCAGGCTAACTGAGGCAGATAATTTCTGGTATTGATCATCATTATTCTTCTTAGGAATGTTTTTCAGACTCACCATTACCCAGAATTAATGTGTGGACACTAGATGTATATGCAGTCATCTAGGTAAATTGTCTCAAGAATCATGTAGACACTTTCAAAATGCCTTGTATATATTTCTATGTGACATTTAATTATCTAGGCTCTTAGTTGGACATTCCTTTATCCCTAAATCCCTTGACCACGCATGAATGGATTTGAAAACAAACATTTCACTGAAATAGGGAGGTTAAATTTCTTTGGGCCCTTTAAAGCCTTCTCAGATAAGGCAAAGGTAGCTGAAAGCATATTAGCATGCATTGGGAAGGACTTAATTCATCTCACGCCCACATCCTGCCTTTCCCCTGCTCCACACCTGCCTACCCGCTCCTAGGAAGTAGGTTGGTTGGGTGCAATTAAACTCAAGCACCTCCTCAAGCACTTGGTAAAAATCAGCTTGGCATAATGATACTTCTGCTCCTACTCCATAGGAGTGAGCTGAAAAGATATTAGCAGTTGACTTAAACTTGTGAGGGTCTTGCAATTTGAATTCCTATAATTAATTGGTTGCTTAATTGTTCCTAATAATGGGTGACTTATGTAAGTTTTTATTACTTATATTTATTAATCATTTTTTAAAGTAGAAAACACTGACGTTCTTTCAGTGGGACAGGTGACATTTAGCCCTGTGAATTTCAGAGTTCGTCTTGCCTGGTACCTTCTCACACTGCCCTATTTTTTTTTTTCAGGGATATATACAGCAGAAACCAGATGACTCCTAACATGCAGTGGACTTGTGATCTGTACCAATCTTGTTATTGGATGCTGATGGAAATATGATAAGGAGGCCCCTGTCCTACCCCAAAATTTTCCCCTGACCAGAAGGATCTCTCCCTGGCCTGACAAAGTGTGTGTGATATTTTCACTATTGAAATAGGTCTGGGAGTCACAACATTATCTCCAAAGAGTTTCCAGGTAAAATGTAATTAATTACTACTGCTAAGAACTTCCTTGGTGGTGCTAGTGGTACAGAAACTGCCTGCCAATGCAGGTGACATAAGAGATGTGGGTTTGATCCCTGGGTTGGGAATATCCCCTGGAGGAGGGCATGGCAACCCACTCCAGTATTCTTGCCTGGAGAATCCCATGGTCAAAGGAGCCTGGCGGGCTACAGTCCATGGGGTCACAAAGCATTGGACATGATTGAAGGGACTTAACATGCATGCACAAGAGCTAGAATAACCCATTACCCACCTACAAAAATTAGCTTATCAACATTGCATAAAAATAGGACATAAATAGAATGGTATTCAGGATGGAAAAAACCGAATAAATGGAGCACTCTCTGCTTTACTGCATGGAAAACTCCTCAGAATCTCTGGGGCCAAGTGAGACCCCTGGCAACTTGGGGAAGGTGCACCTTGCATTCCTTCTCAAGGAGCTCCAGAGAACCAGAAATGGTGGACAGCTAAAGTAAGAAATGGAATTTGAAATGGGACATATGGAAATAGAGAATAGAGAAGGAAGGAGAAGTTTAAAATGGGGAGCAAGAATAAGGATTTGAAAAATGAGACATCAACAATATCAAACCACAGAATAATAGAAAGAATAAAGGCATACTTGCTACTCCCTGCCCTCACATCAGGCAGATCCTACCCTCACTGCCTTACACAATCTTGTTAGACCCACATATCATGTAAATATTTAATATTATCATTTGTTAGCTTCTTGATATCTGTCTTGAGACTTTGCTGTAGCCATCTTGCCACCAGCTGGGTGACCACTAAAACTCATACCATTAGCCTCACAGGGCAGGACATGGCAGTGCCTAGATAAGCAATTCAGATACAGTCAGTATATCCTTTCAGTGAATATCTAAGACTACAGGCACTATCTCATGCAGAGATAAAAGTACATTCCTCACTAATGTCTGTCAGTCACCATGAAATTTATGCTGACATTTCTTTTCTTGTTAGAATTCCTTTTAACTTATGGTTACCATTGTCAGGGAATACTGGCAACTCAATAAGATTCCCTGAGCCTGGCCAATGAACTTGGGTAATATTTCTGTTTTAGTTCTCAAGGCTAATTTTTAGTATTGTTGCTGCTGCTTCTATCTATCTTCTATCCATGCATCCATCCATTTTAAAAAATATAAGAATAGAATATCATTACAAGAAGAGGATGCCACTACAATGCTACTCATTGACGGATAGTAGCCATGACTTACAGGCACATTTTCCTAGGTTAGAGAGAAGCAGAGAGGTGCCCAAAAGGTTCATCTGTTTTCTAGAGACCGAAGCCAACTTACATAACCAGGAGCCCTTTTGTCTTCACCTCAAGATCTACTTTTTCTTTCTATTATAATTTTTAAGTACTTTATTGACTGTTTGCCTTTGGCTTCACTCAAGCAATGAAATCTTGCACCTGGATTAGCACAAGAAATACACCCAGTGTTTATCCTCCATAATTTTTGTCAGGGTAAAAAAAGTTCTTGCCTGTCAGGGGAATATAAGCAATATGCTCCTGTGTGAATACTTATTACTTGCCTGTCAGAAAAAGGTTACAGAAATTTCCCTTTGGGGAGAATGTCATGAAGATTTTTTTCCCTTCTGCCTAGTAAGTTTCTTGCAGATGTACCTCTCTGAGTACCACAGCTGCAATTCCCTCTGGAAGTTCATCTGTCATAAATGCACCATGGAGACAAATTCCCATCGTGGTAGAATGTTGCTAGTATTTTTTTTTTCTGAGAGGCATACAGAATGTTTCCTACTCTGTAAGTGTATTTGAAGCACGTTGAAGCTTTGGAATTTGATTTGGAGAGTCCTGTTCTTTCAGTTCTTGGGCTACCTTCATAACATTGGGGTTGAGAACGGGATCAACATTCCTGTCAGACTGTAAGTCTGTAATAGAAAGTTTTGCCTGGATTTGTTGTGTTTGGGGCAACAGAATTTGACCTGTGTCTCTGATGGCTCAGATGGTAAAGAATCCGCCTGTAGTGTGAGAGACCTGGGTTTGATCCCTGGGTTGGGAAGATCCTCTGGGGAAGGGAATGCCAACCCACTCCAGTATTCTTGCCTGGAGAATTCCATGGACAGAGGAGACTGGTGGGCTACAGTCCATGGTCTCACAAAAAGTCACACACAACTGACTAACATAAACACACACGCGTCTAAAGTGGAGTGATATTACCTTACCTGTGAGTACCCAGAGTCTTATATCTCTGGCAGACACAGCATCCAAGTAAATGTATTGGTGCTCAGGGCATGGGGAGAGATTTTGCAGCTGGTAGCTAGGTTGGCCCCTGCCCATCATAGGTTATAGCTGTTCCATGAACTACTGCCCCAGTGACCATCACCTCAAAGGTCTTCCCTAGTTCATTATTCACTAGAGAGTTATTGCTAAATCAGCAGCATTGCTTCTTTATCATGTTTTGCTATGCTGTGCACAGCTGACGTCATTGTAAGCTGCCAGGAGGCTTTCATATAGATTTATTGATATGGACAGAACAACCAGTGGAGTGTTCACCAGTGAACAAAGATGCATGACTATAGTTATACTCTGGTGAGATAAGTTGACCTGAACCAAGGACCAGAAATGATCTCTCTCTCTCTCTCTTCTTTCCAAAGGGCAGCATAAGACATACATTTTATTTAGTCTATTTGAACTTGATTTTACAGTAGTGCTGCTAATGCATTTTTTCCTTGCCAATTAGTACAATACTTACTGATCATGATGTCAGATGATGCAGTTTAGCCAGGGGTAGCAGAAGCGGCTATTTCAACCTGGTGTGAAGTAATCATAAATAGAATGCCTTGTTTTCCATAAAACGTCATGCTAGGACTTTAAGTGACAGTAATGCTGGGGCCATCAGATAAATTATGGGACTGCAGAGTTTTCTAAGACCATACTAGTAGTTAGCACAACTGAAAAGTCATGAAGCCAAGGAGATTATGCAGAGATAAAGAAAGATACAGACATCAGAATTTAGAGCAGACAGTGGAGTCATGTGTTTGAGTGGAGTAAATGGGAGAAGTCCATACAAAAAAATCATTCTTTGAGGCACCTAGCTTGAACCAGATACTCTTATGTACTTTCTCTCACAGAAACAATACACAAGTTATGTCTTCAGCTAGTAGCAAACAGGGAAATTATATCTGGCTGAGCAAAACAGACACAGGAATAACTAGCTGGTAGGTGGGAGACAGTACAGAAATGTGATTAGGCACTCTGGCAATAGAGTCTCAGAATGACTGTGGTCAAAGTTATGATTGAGAAAATATACCAGGAAGCTAGTCCAATTGCCAGCACACAATAGGATCTCAACACATTTTTTAAGTCCTGCAAAAGAGATTATGCCTAAAAACCAAAGGATGAAAATTTCCAAGTGTATGCAAAGTGATCTTTCTAGTCACACATCTACACAGCAACATTTTTTATAAAATCATATTTTTAAACACATAATAATTAAAAATAAGGGTAAGTTAATAACCAAGGATGACCTCAAAACAGCTTATTTTGGAAATACGAATGTACACTAATTATTGCCAGCTAGCAACATGTCTACTACAATGACTAATATGCTTTCTGACTTCATAAGAAAGAAAAAAGTGGCTGTGAGGAGCTACCTGTCGCCCAAGGTCGGGGGTAGCGACCGAGAGCACCAGGCTGCGACAGCGCAGGAGCGGCGGCCAAGAGGAGCTCCCCCACACCTGAGGTCAGTGGCAGCAGCCAAGAAGAGCTACCACACGCCTGAGGTCAGGGTCGGTGGCCGAGAGGAACTACCCCACCCCGGAGGTCAGGGGCCCTGCCCGAGAGGAGCTACCCCACCTCCAAGGAGTGGCTGCTGTGCTGGCCCAGGAGGGTCTAGAGGAGCTACTCCACGTTCAAGGTCAGGAGGGGTGGCCTTGAGAAGAACCCCTCATCCAAGGTAAGGAGCAGCGGCTGCGCTTTGCTGGAGCAGCCATGAAGAGATACCCCACGTCCAAGGTAAGAGAAACCCAAGTAAGACAGTAGGCTTGAGAGAGGGCATCAGAGGGCAGACACACTAAAACCATAATCACAGAAAACTAGCCAATCTGATCACAGGACCACAGTCTTGTCTAACGCAATGAAACTAAGCCATGCCGTGCGGGGCCACCCAAGATGGTCGAGTCGTGGTGGAGAGGTCTGACAGAATGTGGTCCTATGGAGAAGGGAATGGCAAACCACTTCTATATTCTTGCCGTGAAAACCCCATGAACAGTATGAGAAGGCAAAATGATAGATACTGAAAGAGGAACTCCCCAGGTGCCCAATATGCTACTGGAGATCAGTGGAGAAATAACTCCAGAAAGAATGAAGGGATGGAGCAAAAGCAAAAACAATACGCAGTTGTGGATGTGACTGGTGATAGAAGCAAGGTCCAATGCTGTAAAGAGCAATATTGCATAGGAACCTGGAATGTTAGGTCCATGAATCAAGGCAAATTGGAAATCGTCAAACAGGAGATGGCAAGAGTGAATGTCAACATTCTAGGAATCAGAGAACTAAAATGGACTGGAATGGGTGAATTTAACTCAGATGACCATTATACCTACTCCTGTGGGCAGGAATCCCTTAGAAGCAATGGAGTAGCCATCATAGTCAACAAGAGTCCGAAAAGCACTACTTGGATGCAATCTCAAAAACGACGGAATGATCTCTGTTCGTTTCCAAGGCAAACCATTCAATATCATGGTAATCCAAGCCTATGCCCCAACCAATAACGCTGAAGAAGCTGAAGCTGAATGGTTCTATGAAGACCTACAAGACCTTTTAGAACTAAGACCCCAAAAAGATGTCATTTTCATTATAGGGGACTGGAATGCAGAAGTAGGAAGTCAAGAAATACCTGGAGTAACAGGCAAATTTGGCCTTGGAGTACAGAATGAAGCGGGGCAAAGGCTAATAGAGTTTTGATAAGAGAACGCACTGGTCATAGCAAACACCCTCTTCCAACAACACAAGAGAAGACTCTACACATGGGCATCACCAGATGGTCAACACTGAAATCAGATTGATTATATTCTTTGCAGCTAAAGATGGAGAAGCTCTATACAGTCAGCAAAAACAAGATGGGGAGCTGACTGTGGCTCAGATCATGAACTCCTTATTGCCAAATTCAGAGTTAAACTGAAGAAAGTAGGGATAACCACTAGACCATTCAGGTATGACTTAAATCAAATCCCTTATGACTCTACAGTGGAAGTGAGAAATAGATTTAAGGGACTAGATCTGATAGACAGAGAGCCTGATGAACTATGGACAAAGGTTCGTGACATTCTACAGGAGACAGGGATCAAGACCATCCCCACAGAAAGAAATGCAAAAAGGCAAAATGACTGTCGGAGAAGGCCTTACAAATAGCTGTGAAAAGAAGAGAAGCAAAAAGCAAAGGAGAAAAGGAAAGATATTTCCATTTGATTGCAGAATTCCAAAGAATAGCCAGGAGAGATAAGAAAGCCTTTCTCAGCGATCAATGCAAAGAAATAGAGCAAAACAATAGAATGGGAAAGACTAGAGATCACTTCAAGAAAATTAGAGATACCAAGGGAACACTTCATGCAAAAATGGGCTCAATAAAGGACAGAAATGGTATGGACCTAACAGAAGCAGAAGATATTAAGAAGAGGTGGCAAGAATACACAGAAGAACTGTACAAAAAGGATCTTCACTACCCAGATAATCACAATGGTGTGATCACTCACCTAGAGCCAGACATCCTGGAATCTCAAGTCAAGTGGGCCTTAGAAAGCATCACTATGAACAAAGCTAGTGGAGGTGATGAAATTCCAGTTGAGCTATTTCAAATCCTGAAAGACAATGCGGTGAAAGTGCTGCACTCAATATGCCAGCAAATTTGGAAAACTCAGAAGTGGCCACGGGACTGGAAAAGGTCAGTTTTCATTCCAATCCCTAAGAAAGGCAATGCCAAAGAATGCTCAAACTACCGCACAATTGCACTCATCTCACACGCTAGTATAGTAATGCTCAAAATTCTCCAAGCCAGGCTTCAGCAATATGTGAACCAAGAACTTCTAGATGTTCATGCTGGTTTTAGAAAAGGCAGAGGAACCAGAGATCAAATTGCCAATATCCACTGGATCATCAAAAAAGCAAGAGAGTTCCAGAAAAACATCTATTTCTGCTTTATTGACTATGCCAAAGCCTTTGACTGTGTGGATCACAATAAACTGTGGAAAATTCTGAAAGAGATGGGAATACCAGGCCACCTGACCTCCCTCTTGAGAAACCTGTATGCAGGTCAGGAAGCAACAGTTAGAACTGGACATGGACCAACAGACTGGTTCCAAATAGGAAAAGGAGTATGTCAAGGCTGTATATTGTCACTGTGTTTATTTAACTTCTATGCAGAGTACATCATGAGAAATGCTGGGCTGGAAGAAGCACAAGCTGGAATCAAGATTGCTGGGAGAAATATCAATAACCTCAGATATGCAGATGACACCACCCTTATGGCAGAAAGTGAAGAGGAACTAAAAAGCCTCTTGATGAAAGTGAATGAGGAGAGTGAAAAAGTTGGCTTAAAGCTCAACATTCAGAAAACTAAGATTATGGCATCTGGTCCCATCTCCTCATGGGAAATAGATGGGGAGACCATGGAAACTGTGTCAGACTTTATTTTTTTGGGCTCCAAAATCACTGCAGATGGTGACTGCAGCCATGAAATTAAAAGACACTTACTCCTTGGAAGGAAAGGTATGACCAACCTAGATAGCATATTCAAAAGCAGAGACATTACTTTGCCAACAAAGGTCTGTCTAGTCACGGCTGTGGTTTTTCCAGTGGTCATGTATGGATGTGAGAGTTGGACTGTGAAGAAGGCTGAGCGCCGAAAAATTGATGCTTTTGAACTGTGGGGTTGGAGAAGACTCTTGAGAGTCCCTTGGACTGCTAGGAGATCCAACCAGTTCATCCTAAAGGAGATTAATCCTGGGTGTTCATTGGAAGGACTGATGCTGAAGCTGAAACTCCAATACCTTGGCCACCTCATGCGAAGATTTGACTCATTGGAAAAGACCCTGATGCTGGGAGGGATTGGGGGCAGGAGGAGAAGGGGACGACAGAGGATGAGATGGCTGGATGGCATCACCGACTCAATGGGCATTAGTTTGAGTAAACTCCGGGAGTTTGTGATGAACAGGGAGGCCTGGTGTGATGCGATTCATGGGGTTACAAAGAGTCGGACACGACTGAGCGACTGAACTGAACTGATACCAATTATTCATATTTTGAATTTCTGTATAATCCTGGCACATTCTTAAGTGGCCCAAGTTAGTGAAGAACTGCAATATGATAATCCTTGTACTGTCAATTGTATCTATCATTCAGGAATATTAGCACAGTGATGATTCTGTTCAAATTGTGGTGGAATGGAGAGTTACTTTATGTCTCTTTTGAAGCCCTGCCATCCTTTTTCCTTAGATTGTGTACTTAATAGAGACAACTTGGGATAGAGAGAAGTAAATCATTTAGACTGAGAAAACCTGAGACCAAGGCCTACTTCTACCACTTACTAGATTAGCTAACTTTCTGTGCCTCAGATCCCCCACCTACATAGAATCTACCTTGACAGAACTGAATCCATAGTGGAAATATTAGGGCCTTATACCCTGCAATAATAATAATAGCCAGGATTATTGCACTATTAATGTGTTCCAGGCATTGATATAGGCAAGTAGGTATTACTCATGTAATGCTCACCACAATGCAGAGTGGTGGTACAGTTATTTCCTCCAGTTTATAAAGAGAAAACTGATGCACAGAGAAGTGAAATCATTTGCTCAGGGTCACACAACTAATAAATGACAGTGCTATGATTTATGATTTCAGCATCTAGGGAATTCAGTTCTGGTATCAAAGCTCTTCACCTCTATAATATACTGCCTCCTTGATGCTGTCAGAGAGGAAAATAAAAATAGTTTTTTAGGTTAGGATTTTGGACTTCTTTTTCACGTTGCCCATATGGAAACATGCCTGGGTTTAGAAGTTCTTCAACCAGTTTGGAAGCCATAAGCTGTTCCACCACTGACTTGCTGTGTGATCTTTGTTCACTTGACCTCCCAAATCCTCATTTCCATGTTGAAAACTGACTAATAATAGTTGCCATACCCACCTATTTAAATTGTTGTGAGAAGATGTGAAATAAATTTTCTTTGACAATAGGCTCTAAAATGCTAGGCAGCATTAGAGGTAAAAAACAGGAAAGGCTCCAAGTGAAAGGAAAGTGAAGATTAATACAAGTTCAGGCTCAGGAAAGGAGGAAGAGAGCTAATCACTACATATACCAAGGGGACCTAACAAACTAGCAAGCGGACTGGCAGGTCAGGGTCAGAGGAACAAAGAAGAAGGGCAAATTTGAGAGTGAGCTGGCTCTTGTTGATCTTATGACTTGCCTTTTCTCACTTGACAGAATAACACTGGAATGGAGGTCGAAATCATAGTGCATCATGCATGAATCTGAAAGAGTACAACACTAACCACCCTTAGAACTATAGACATAAGAGCTCCCATTTTCAGCTAGAACACTCAGATGAAATCAGTTCTTTAGGAAAATTAACCAGAATTTTCCTATGAGAAAATAGTCATTCATGGCATTTGGCCATTGTGGAAAAGGAATAAAGTTTCTAGGACCTCAGAGGAGCATCATGGAGTTAGATGCGTGAAGTACATTAAAAGTATTTTGCCCTAGAGGAAATCGCATTAGTGTATCCAAACAGTATTTTTTTTGTGTGAAGAAAGTGGTTTTAGTTACTTACATATGCATGTGAAAGTTATGACCAACCTAGACAGCATATTAAAAAGCAGAGACACTACTCTGCCAACAAAGGTCCATCCAGTCAAGGCCATGGTCCCTCCAGTGGCCATGCATGGATGCGAGATTCTTCAGTGTTCAGCTTTCTTTGCAGTCCAAACAGTATTTTTGAAAGATAAAAAGCTCAATATTCATTACAGGGGACATGTTCTTTGATTCACAGGGACATTTAGTATCCATTTGTTGTTGTTTAGTCAGTAAGTCGTGTCCTTTTGCAACCCCATGGACTGCAGCCCACGAGGCTCCTCTCTCCATGGGATTTCCCAGGCAAGAATACTGGAGTGGGTTGCCATTTCCTTCTCCAGGGGATCTTCCTTACCCAGGGATCAAACTCATGTCTCCTGCATTGGCAGGCAGATTCTTTACTACTCAGTCACCTTAGTATCCACTAAGTTCCTTAGTATCCACTACTGTTCATTATAGATTTATTACAAGAACAAAATGACAATGATGATGTTTATGATTCATTTTGTGCCTGTAATATGACAAAGGATATGGTAGATCCTTTATATGTATTGTTTCTCACTCTCATTGCAATCTTACTAGGTAAGACTATTTTATCCCTATTTTATTAGATGACCTTATAGATGACCTTCAGCGATTAGTGACTTGCTACTTGTCATGTAACTACTCACAGGCCTTCTTAGAGGCTTCCCAGCTATTTTCTCTTCACAGTCTTTGCCACTTAATTATCTGAAATGATTTTTGTTACAGATTTTCTTCCTTGTTTGTTGTCTTTCTGCCATGCTGGTATGGAGATGTCATGAGGGCAGATATTTTGTTCATTTCATCAGTATATACCTCATGTTTAGAATTAGCCCAAATTACATAGTAGGTGTCTGTTGTTCCTAGTGGTTTAGTGAATGACAAGGTGGCAGAGGTGGAACTTAATCCCTTGTCTAAGCCCCTCCAAAGCCTCAGATCTTTTGAAGACTCCATATTGCTGCTTTCTTTCTATACTTATTTTTTCTTATTTAAAGGGACTAAAAATTGAAAGTTACAGGTCTCTGTTTTACCTGTGATCACTCTCTCCTCAGTAATGACAGGAAAAACTAATAATCAGCTAAGCCTCTTTTTTTTTTAACTTAATTTAACCCCTAAAGCCAAACCAAACCAAAACCTTCTCCCTAAGAAAAATTCCACGGAGAATGAAATGGGGATATCATAAAGGAAAAGAACTGATTACAACCTGCAGCATGGTAAATTTGAACCTTTGGGGGCATTTTAATCTGTTACTATTATTATTACTTGTGTCAGGGTGGGGAAGGGCACTTTTCTTAGGCTGCAAGTGAGCTCAACAGGGAATCTAAGAAGCCTGGTCCAGAAGCTGATAGATAAAGAGGTTTTTCAAAAACCAAAGTTCTTAAGTTTACTTCTCCTGGAGTATGGTTAACTTCTAATTGAAATATAGATTGAAAAACATCGTCTGAACATAATGTCAGTGCAGAGAATTTCTAACAATTCCATCCATCAACTCCAGTAACTGTTTTGAGGAGTCTGACATGACTTACACAATTCCATCTTCATCATATACAGCAGAAAAGTGATAAAAAGGGCATTCTCAGTCTGCTTCTGTCATCTTCATTCTCTATCTCAACTTTTACAAAATTGCTTGCCAGGTAAACGCCTGGTTTACCTCATGGGCGTAACTAAGTTGAAACTGTCTTCCCCCATGGGGTTTTCTCTTTTTTTAAAATTTATTTTTATTAGTTGGAGGCGAATTACTTTACAATATTGTAATGGTTTTTGTCATACATTGACATGAATCAGCTATGGATTTATATGTATTCCCCATCCCAATCCCCCCTCCCACCTCTCTTTTTTTGAAGGCTGTTCACATAGTGCAGTGCCAGGTATGTTTAGATCAAAGCAGACTGGGATTGGATTTGACTCCTATTAGAGCTGTGTACTTTGGCATTCTTCTGCAATAAAGCTTTCATATGACTGGCTCTATGAGAGATGGTCAAGAATTTCTCATTTACTTGTTTCTTTACTGGTTTGAAAGCACTTTGAGAAAATGGATCATGTTTTGGTTCTTTTTCTTAACTCCAGTACCCAGCAAAGGACTCGAAATATGACTGAATCTCAGTAAAAGTTTGTTCCTTGGATGTTTGTTTGTATTGTTCTGAAGCTTCCACGGTAATGGGAATTTTGTTGGACTTTATGTATTCTGGTTACATATTTGTCTTTTTTTTTTTTTAAATCAGTGATATTTTCAGAACAGGGCTAAAGAAAATGCCTGAATGTACAATCCTGTATACAAATCTGTGGAAATGTAAATTTTTATTGGGTTGATTTTGTTCTCGTTTTTTTTAATCTCTGGGGGCTTCCCCTGTGGCTCAGTGGTAAAGAACCCACCCGCCAAAGCAGGAGACATAAGAGACCTGGGTTTGGTCTGTGGGTTGGGAAGATCCCCTGGAGAAGGAAATGGCAACCCTATCCAGTATTCATGCCTGGCGAATCCCATGGACAGAAGCGCCTGGTCCTGGTGGGCTACAGTCCATAGGGTTGCAAACAGTCATACACAACTGAAGCGACTAAGCAGGCATGAATGTTGATTTTTGAGAGGCTTGAAGGACAGACACATTCATACACTCACATTCTCAACATCTACTGAGATAAACTGTATACTAGACTCTGGTGATGCAATATAGAGATACAGTCCCTGCCTTTTAAGAGGTGGGATGTAAGATGTGGTCGTGCAGTCATGAAGAACAGTACAGCTTATCACATATTCCAAGCACTCGATGAACAAGGATGATCAGGAAAAACTCAGGTAGTAAAGATTATAGTGAAGATGTTCTACTAAAGTCTATAAGCAGCCTGTCTATTTGAAACACCCTGGGTAATGGAAAATTTTCACTTTTATTGGAATCCTTGTTGTTGTTGTAAAATGTAGCCATGCTGTGCTAGTAGAATGTTAACCAGGATCTCCTAAATATCTTCAATGCATAAATTAGCCCCAAAGAGACAAAAAACCTAATGGTTCATTTTTTGCTGAATCAGTTATTTTTTCATGTGCTAATAATAGGTGAAAAGAACATACCAGGAATAGCTTCATAAAGTGACTGTGATTTTAATTTTCATAGTTAATTTTAGCCTAAGCTGGCTGAAAAGAAGTGAAAAGCTCCAAGATCAAAACCATGGTTTGCTGAAAAGCAATTGTTTGTGATTATTTGTACAAACAACATACAGAAGAATCATGGTTCTGAAAGGCAATGGAATTATATTTTAAAGATAGTCATTCCTATTTCTTTCTTTAAAATTTCTCACATGTAGTATAGAAATTTGCAAACAGAGGGTAGAAATAAAGAGTAATGCCATTTAGTGATTGAAAAATATAAACTGGAATAAAGGCCATCAAAATGATGATAAAACTTCATCAACTTTAAATGATTCATTTTCTTTGAAGGGAAAAACTTTTTAGTGATTTTCCACAATATGTTAAATAACATTTGGGGGTGATTAATGCCCAATACATTTGCTGTTGTAAGGAATTTGCTTTATGCCCCATCCTTCATCCCCAACTTTCCCACCATTCTTATCCCAGCATCTTAGATGTATTGATTTCTCTATCAGTGTTTTCTTCTGAATAGCTAACTCACTCTTCAGTCCTACAAGATTAACTACATCTCCAACTGCTATGGCCAATTTCTGAAGTTTATGGTCCATTTCATAAAGTCTTGTAAATCAGCCTTTACTTCCTTTTAATTATATCTCCCTGTAGAATGCTTGTGCCAGCATTGCTTCAGATTTATATCTGAGGCCAAGAACCAGACAACCTTATCATGGGATAATTGTTTTGAATCCTGTTAAGGTCTTTTCTGTTAGGTTAGGAACAGCAAGTTTGACAATCAACTGTGTTTCTTTTCATTTAAGGCCTGGCACAAGACTGATTCATTCTTAAAAAACTTTTCTGTTCAGCTTACCTCTCCAAACACACCCACAGCCCTCCTTACATCCATACCCCCTATCTCTTGATATCATTCTACATGATTTATATTTCTTGGCATTTAAATACTATTCTAACTTTAATGATATGTTTTATATACTTATATTCTGTACTATAGCACAGTGATTAATAGCTTCAGATGTGAAGTAATATTGTCAGGCTTTGATACTAGCTCTGCCTTGTAATAGTGTGATTTGGAGCAATTTACTTAACTTCTTCATGTCTCAGCTTCCTCATCTCCAAAATGGAGATGATAATAATAGCAATTCTGTTATAGGATTGTGATGATTAAAAATTTTAAGATGGTACAGCATTTAGCACATATTGGCCAATAGTGTTATATGAATGCAGGCTGTTTTGTTACTATGTTTTTGGAAATTTCTCATTTCTGAATTATTTTTATGGCTCTTTAAGGGCAAGAAGTATGGTCTAAATCTTTACATACCTCTTGTGATAATTTTGTGTGTCAACTTGACTAGTTCAGGGGATATCTAGTTATCTAGTTAAATGTAACGTTTGTCTATGTCTGTGAACTTATTTCTGGATGAGATTAACATTTGAATTGGTGGACTCTTTAAAGTAGGTTTTCTTCCCCAATGAGGGTGGGCATGATCCAACCCATTTAGGGCCTGCATAGAACAAAAAAGCAGAGAAAGGGGGAATTCACCTTCTTTTCCCCTGCCTAATGTCTTGAGCTGGGACATCTCATTTTCTCCTGTCCTTGAACTAGGATTTAAATCTTTGACTTCCTTTGGTTCTCAGACCTTCAGACTTAGACTGAATTAAACCAGTAGCTTTCCTGGGTTTCCAGCTTGCAGACAGCAAATTGTGAGGCTTCTTGACCTCCATAACTGCGTGAGCCAATTCTTCATAATAAAACTTCTTTTATATTCCTTTGGTTCTGTTTCTCTGAACTCTGATTAATACAATCCCTCTGTGCCTACAGTGCCATGCATACAGGAAGTCTATAGTGTTCCCTGAAATAATGAACAAATAAATATATCATTGTAGTGATTCCAGATGTATGTATATGATCCTAATGTAACTGATACATTCAGAAAAATATTTATAATCAGGAAAATATTCAAGCAAGTGTCCATATCAAAGCAAGAATTGGCCAGGCCCCACCTGGGTTCCTATCTGGCCATGAAGAGAGTGTTGAGAAGTTTTCCTTGAAGAAGGCTAATTTCAGAATTCAGAAAAGCTTGAAAATTGTGTTCTGAGAAGCAGTTTTTGGAGGAAGAAATACTTTGAGGGAAGTAAATATGCTAGTTTTCCTCTTTTGCAAGGGAAAAATTCCCCTGACTCTCTGTTGCCCCAGTATACAGAGGTAAGAGCAATAAATGAAAATTACAGGATGGAATATTTGAACTCAGTATAGTGAAACACTTTCAACCACTTGGGCTGCCCAACAGTGGAATGAATGGCCTTGCAAAGTTTGGCTAGATTCACAGGCAGCCAACTTCCTTTCACACTGGTTATATGCATAGGTGTCCCTTCTGTGGTGGGGGACTCCTGAATTGCATTCATGGCCACTGCACAGGCAAGATCAGCTATAGAGCCACACTGGAAAAGATAAGAAGAGTACTAGTTTATTCTTTAACCTCACATTCATAGAAGCTAGAGGGAGGGCAAAGATTGTCAGTGCCATAATATACCTGTCCAGGTCATATGCTATGAAAACTCAAAGGAAGGGCAGTAAGGTTTATGTCCAGGACCTGGATCATTCAATCTTTTGTGAAGCTGAAAGGTCACCTAGGCTAATGATAACCAAATTTAGATTTTACCAGTTAACATAATTACCATTATCATACCGAATGGATGGACTAATACAGGATCACTAACATTTTATCTTGCCAAGTGAGGACATTATAAAAAGAAAACTCACCTACTACCTGTTTACATTATTATTTTATAAAAGAAGGAAATGGGAGATAACATTACAATAAAAATATTAACTTATTTTAGTGTTTTGAAAACACACATGCTGTCCATGTTTTTCTCTTTTCACCGTGGTCAGGTAAAATTACCATGGACTGGCTTGAGTTTACAAACAAGCCCTTGGGAACCACTGTTTTGGCTTTAGTGGTATTTTTTGATTGTTCCAGGTGAGAGTACCACATCCTTCCCTTCCAGACTTTTTCTAACTCTCTTATGGGATTGTTATTTTAAACAGTAATTCCTGAGAATAACATTTTATCCCATAGATCCCACAGAAATGAAAGTGTAAGCAATATCTCCAGGGGTAGATAGGTCTCAACCAATTTAGGTTTTTCTGGGGTTTGACATCATTGTAGGGATCGCAGGAACACTTACCATTATGTCAGCAAGTTTGTGTCTTTCACCTACTCCAAAGACCCAGAGAATAACATGGTGTATTATTCTTATTTCAAATGCCAAAAGACTAGGAATTATAGAAGCTATTAGGAAAATAACTTAATCCACCAAGAGTAGGGACTTTAAAGCTTTGATATCTTCTGAAAGCCCTTTGAACCTGCCTGGCATAATAGATGAGGTAAAATTCCATTTTCCTGTAATGGATAATGTATTGAGGAAGCTCCGAGGGAAAAATATTCTAAATATCTACTCTGACAAGAGAAGGGCTCCTATCATTTTTTAAACTTTAATTCCATTTCAGAAACATTGATATACAATTACTTGCTACTGAGTTGGAATTTGTCTACATACAAAATCACTTTTTTGAAGCATATTATCTGCTAATGGAATCATGGGGCATTTTCTGGAGAGAGAAGAAAAAGACTAATCTGTTGGCTGCATGGCATAGGTAGATTACCATTGGGATTAATGGTTTCTATAGTGTAATGTATTGTTCTTAAGTGCTTAGATTCATATTTTAAAATCATGTTATTCAGAAGTTTGTATGATGCTTTTGACATCATAGTTTTTTAAAAAAAATATATTCATTTATTTGGCTGTGCTGGGTCTTTGTTGCAGCATGCAAGATCTTTTTTCTTTTTTTTTTAAGTTGTGGCGCATGAACTCTTAGTTGTAGCATGTGAGATCTAGTTCCCTGACCAGGTATTAAACACAGGCCCCTTACATTGGGAGCACAGAGTCTTAGCTGCTGAACCACCAGGGTAGTCCTGACATCTTAGTTTTGAATATAAGGAGTGTAGGGTTTTTATGCCCTTTTGAAAATATCATGTCTAGTATCATCCCAATGGTGTTTTCCTTCAAACTTAATCCATATGTTTTTAATTGCTAAGGTTCAGCACATATGTATGGAAGATTTCAAAGTTGGGAAGATCCTGCTGAGATCATTGCTTGGGGTGCTGAGAACATCCTCAGCCAAACCAATCCAGCTCTGACTAATGAACAAAAGTTTTATTTATGGCCTATAGCTTTAGAAGACTCCAAGAAAAATTTCTCTCACAGTATCACTCTTTTCCTTCTTTACTGTAGGCTTTCACTTGAACAGTTGCAAGAGACATTTAACTGATCTCTCAACTTCCATTTTCCATCGTAATTAGAGTGATCTTAAAACTTAAATCAGAACCAGTCCTTCTCTTATATGAAATTCTTCTTAAATGGTTCCCATTGTGCACAGAATAAGACGTAGACTCCCAACTACTGCCTGCAAGGCCTTGCATGATCTAACTTCTGCCTACCTGTATAGTCATGTATTTATTTAATCATTCAACAGATATTTATAAACTTTTACCATGTTCATGTTGAATAAAACTGATCAAAATCCCTGCCATGACATTTTGGTTGAGAGAAGCAAATAATAAGCAAGAGGAAAAGTTAAATATATAATAGATTAGACAGAATAAGTGCTACAGAGAAAAATAAGGCAGAAAAGAAAAATATTGGTAGGAGGTGGCAATTCAAATCAATCAGGGTCTTGGTAGATGGAACACTCAGGTAGGTTTGAAGAGCTATTTACAAAGGTGTAGGTAAGATACAGGTTAAACCATAAAGGATAGTGTACAGTGGGACTCAATTATCACCCCAAGGTCTTGAAGGGTTAAAAAACAGAGAAGTCACTAGGAGGAGGAGAGATTGAGATTGTATGCCTTCTAATGAACTGGTAGCTTAGCTGGTAAAGAATCCACCTGCAATGCAGGAGACCCCGGTTCATTTTCTGGGTCAGGAAGTTCCCCTGGAGAAGGGATAGGCTACCCACTCCAGTATCTTTGGGCTTCCCTGGTGGCTCAAATGGTAGAGAATCTGCCTACAATGTGGGAGACCTGGGTTCGATCCCTGGGTTGGGAAGATCCCCTGCAGCAGGGCATGGCAACCCACTCCAGTATTCTTGCATGGAGTATCCCCATGGACAGAGGAGCCCCATGGACAGTCGTTGGGGGTCACAAAAAGTTGGACATGACTGAGCGACTAAGCATTGCACAACACAATGAACATAGTGACGTTAGACCAAGGGATTCAGCCAGCCCTAGATGGCAGGGAGGGAGCTGGGTAAATAAATAGCCCAACTCTTCTTTTCTCATGTCTCCTCCTGGTCTTCCCACTGGCCAAACATAAATAGGAAGCCAGAAGGGTGAGGGAGCCCATTGAGGTAGTCTACCTGGTCAATGCTGGAGAGAGAAATAGAGGACAGGATGAAGAAGTCTGGAGGTAAATAGAACATATTCAGTATAAGGTTGCAATTTTACATAGGATGGTGAGGGAAGACTTCAATAAAAGTGAGGGAAAATGGATGTAGACAACAGTACACATATTGCTAAAACACATTTTTAAAGTAATGTTGAAATCCTTGTCTATGGAGAAAGGGAGTGGGAATGGGGATAAAAGGAAATATGTAAATAAATAAAATTAGTGAACAACTTTGGTACTATATCAGGAACCAAGGGATATGATTAATTCAAGTATCTTTACTTGAGAATAAAGCATACACAACACACACAGATACAGCCACTAAAAGGTACCCAGAACTGGGGCTGAGGTATGTATATTATCCCTAGAAAATCTAATGCCACCCTCCCTCCCCACCTCTACTCTTGTTTGCCCAACACTACTTCAGAATAATGTGGTTTCTTTACTCTACCTCCAGTAGCCACTTCAGAAATCTGTAGATTTGTTGGACTAAAGATAGTTGAAGTTAAAATCTTCTTGTACCTGCAGAATCCAAAATAATAGAGTATGGCATTTGACCTTCACATTGCAGGGTTTTCTGTCTCCTCAGATTTTTACTCAGCATCTATTTATGTTCAAGCCAGGATCTTTCTGCTGCAAGGTGATACTTGTCTCAGTCACAAATTCTCAGTCATCTGTTCGGCTAGAGTTGGGTGTACAAATATTGTTTTATGCCTTTACTAGAATCATGTAAACCCTTTGCATTTTTGTTGTTGCTGTTTGGTCGCTAAGTTGTGTCTGACTCTTTTGCAACCATATGCACTGTAGCCCACCAGGCTCCTCTGCCCATGGGATTTTCCAGGCAAGAATACTGGAGTAGGTAGCCATTTCCTTCTCCAGGGGATTTTCCCAACCCAGAGATCAAAACTGCTGCTCCTGTTGTGTCTCCTGCATTGTAGGCAGATTCTTTTATTGCTGAGCCCTGGGGAAAGACAAGGTAAAATATTTCAGTTGCCTAGGTTCTTTCCAATTCTGTTGCCTTACCCCCACCCATATTCTCTTTCTGTAGTCCTCCTCAGATCAGCCTATTTAGTTGGATTTTCATTTTTCCACCTTGCTCTTGCCCCTGATGTTTATGACTTCGTGGTGCTAATCTATCTACTGAACTTCTGACTTCCTGAACACTCTGCCTAATACTGCCTTTGAGATCTGACTCCATTTGCCTTTTTGGTTCTGACTGGCTGCTTTCCTGTGACCTCTTGTTTCTGGCTCCTCACCTTCACTTCAACTTTGGACTGTTCACACCAGCCTCTGCCTTGGGCACTGGGTCCTGAGTACTTCCCCAGGACTGCCTCACTCTTGTGCTAATTCCCTTTCCTCTGACCTGGGACTTACCTCAGCATGCCTGATCCTGACTCCACTTTTGCACCCATGACCAACTGCCATATACACTTCCCAAAGCTGACAATCTAGCAGACCTTTCACCACTTCCACTGCCCAGCCACTACCCCAAACAACCCAGGACAGAAGTTTATATTTTGCAGCAGTATCAGCACAATTTCATGAGCTCTTGGGAGGAGGACATAAGATGTGGCCTTTTAGTCTAGATGGACAATATAGCCACTTAACCAAATGGAAAATAATAACAATAATTATTAAGAAGGAATTTTTTATGAGTGCTTAGTGCCCCAGGGGCCAGAAGCCCTTGCTGTCACATGGGAGTGGGAGAAAGTGGAGGATTTGGCTCCAAGAGAAGGTTTTAAAGGGTTGAGTCACACTTAGAGTTCCAATTCTGAGCTTGGTCAAGGAGAAAGAGAGCTGCATTGATTTTTCATAATGAAAAATACATTTTTTTCCATTGTAGGGGCATCAGTGGGTACAGGGCAGTGATTAAAAGGAAAATCAAACAGAGAGTTAATAGAATGTCAATTGAAGCCCTCCAGATAGTATGTTTTTTTGTTGATATGGGAGATTTACACAGTTCCAAAACTCACATTAGCATTAATGAGGATTTCACATGTAAATTTCCAGCAAATCCAAAGGAGTTTTAATTCTTTACAGGTGGATGCTGCTCTGAGGAACTGTTTTTTCCCCTTTAGCTTTCCATAATGCAATGTATAATAACAAGCACAAATTTGGAAATTTCCCTTCTAAATGACATAAGTTAAAACAAAGACAAGGTGTTTGCAAGAAGCTCCTTGCTTCTCAGAAGAGGCACTGGCACTAGCCTTGTTATTAGTTGCCATTCAGAGAAAAGGTGCTATGTAAATTCAAGGCACAATCTTGTCATTTCCTATTATTATCACTATATGCTTTTGAATTTGTTAAATTCTGCTGATTATTGGCCTGATATTTCTACAGGAAATGATAGAAAATATCTGCCTTTAGTGATGAAAGGGAGAGGTACCACCTACCTGTCTTATTCCATCATCCACATGGATAATGAATGATTTATTTAATATACTAAAAATCCACAAAAAAAAGCTTTATTAGTTCCTTGGAAATGAGGAGTAGGGAAAAATATGAACTGAAGGTGAAAATTAGATGGAGACAGATTTGAGGTCAATGTAAGAAAAGTTTTCAAAGTGTTAGATCTGCTTCTAAATAGCTATGGTTCCTTTGGTAGGGAGTGAGTTTCCTGTCAATGGAGGTATTCAAATTAAATAATAACATGTTAGGGAAATCGTGCTAAGCACTTCTGTATCAGCAAATTTGGATAACCTCTAAGGTCCCACTCGGTGTTGAAATTAAAAAAAAAATTTTAAAATATCTGTTTGGAGGGAAAGAATAAAATTTTGAAGAGTTTTAAATGGCAATGAATATGAATTGTTCAATAACCTCAGAACCATGACACATCTCCCTCTTTTTAAAAACTTTTTTACTTTAGAATAATTAGAGATTCATATAATATTACAAAAATAGTACAGAGAAGTTTCATGTGCCCTTTACCCACTGTTCTCCAATGGTTCCGTCTTCCATAACTGCAGTTTCAGAACCAGGAAATTAACATGTCACTTTTATTAAAATAATTTACTTCCCTTGATGAGTGTGCAGTCCATAGAGAATATTTTCTTCATTGTTTCATGTACATATGATTGAATTCTATTTACATGAATGAGAAATGTTTTTGGATTCAGTGTGTGTGTGCAAGGAATGGTAGAAGAAACATACCTGCCAACTAAAATGCTCTACATTTTCCCACCAATGTCTTTTTATTTCAGTGTCATAACAAACCAGGTATAATGAGGATCAGCGACTTGATCATTATCACAAAGCTAGTAAGTGAGGTTGCAGAGAAGGAGTTTAAACCCAGATCTGGCTGACCATGAATTCCGGATTTTTATGGAGGCACTTCTCTGCATCTACTGATATGTGAGTGGCATGATAGTTAACAGGTTTTAAAAACATATCTCTGGTATTCAGTTGGAAATGAGAACCTAGCCCACACACTACATTGACTATAAGTAGTGGTAAAAGTTTAAATTCAAAATCTTAAGAATACGTTTAAAAATTGTCTTTGGTCTTTTATAAAATATAAGATCGCCTAGATGCAGAAGGAGCCTTACTGTTTACAGTTTACATTGGTTTATACAGTTTACTTTGGTTTATGCTCATTTTAGAAGAAAGACATTAATAGTTTCTTTTAAACTTTTATTTTTGAGATAACTATAGTCATATGCAGTTCCAAGAACTAATAGAGTGAGATCCAGTATATCCTTTATCCTGTTTTCCCTAAAGATATCTTCTAAAACTGTAGTATAATAATATAGTATATAGTATAGCCACAAAATTGATATTGATATAATCCATCAATCTTATTCAGATTTCACTAGTTTTTCATGTACTCATTTGTATGTATTTGCATATATGTCTAGCTCTAGCTCAGTCACTCAGTTGTGTCTGACTCTTTTTGACCCCTGGACTGAAGACCGCCAGGTTCCTCTGTCCATGGGATTCTCCAGGTAAGGATACTGGGGTGGGTGCCATTCCCTTCTCCAGGGGATCCTTCTGACCCAGGGATCAAGCCCATATCTCCTTCGTCTCATGCATTGGCAGGTGGATTCTTTACCATTTTTCTATGTGAAGTCTTGATCTGGTATCTTGGGAAGATTGTCTCCAGGTCAATTATTTCTCTTCCTACTCAATTTGATTTGGAGGGTTTCAGCACTTCTATAGGAAGAGATGTCAGGTGGAACTTTCTTTAACTGTGAGATGTGTACCCAAGACTCAAATCTCTGAAGTTCTGCTGCCATCTGGATAGTGAGAAGGACCTGGTATATAGTCCTTTCTAAGGAGATTAAAGGGCAGATTTTGTTCTTAGTGATTCAAAGTCAGAAGAGTGGGAGAAAATTGAAAGCATTAATTTGGAGAGTTGAGTTGTAGCAGAGATATTGGAAAGCCCAGAAGAATTCAGGATCCATTCCATTTACAGGTATATAACACAGTCTCAAAGGCAATTAATTGGATACAAATATATTAATAACATCTATAAAGGTTTGAGTAATATCTACTCAAGCTCATGTGTACAATAGTTTTTCTCTCTAAGATTATCCCTATTTTCCCCTCAAGGATAATCATGGTAAAATTTGCATAAAATTTGGCTTGATTATTTACATAAATTCAGTGAGAATAGTGATTGACCAGATAAACTCTTTCTAGGATTGTTTTTGCTGGAACTGTTTATAAGAAATCTCAGACTAGACTCTTAAAAACCTTCTGAGGCCAGGAAGCCAAGCCAAATTTCAAACAGTTCCATTAAGTTGTCTGGTCATATCTGAGTCTATGCATCTTCAATTATGATATTCCAGTCAAAGCCTTGGTAATATAGCCAATGTTTCCAATTGCATTCTGTTACAAGGAGAACAGATTAGTGTTGAACTTAGGTAAATAACTAACTAGATTGCCAAGAAAAGAGTACTCAAGAGTTTTAAAATTTTGACAAAAACCACTACAATATTGTAAAATAATTAGCCTCTAACTAATAAAAATAAATGAAAAAAAATTTTGGAGGGCCTGGGTAGGGAGAAAAAGTAAATGCTCATCCTTGTTTACCAAAGTATATTCTACCAAAAGGCTGTCAGCTTTAAGATAAAAGAGGGAAAAAAAGGATTTCCTTAAATCTGGACAAACAAAATAATAAGGAACTGTTTTACCTCCTCAGTTTATTCAGCCCCATGTGATTAATAGTCATTCTTCTTAAATATAGTTTTTCTATTCGTTCTAGAAATTCATACCCAGTTCAGTTTTGTGATCTTAAAGGTGTCAGTAATTGTCTGATCAATAACCTGTAATTGTCAAAAGTTCTTCCTATAAATGTTCTGGAGAATGAAGCATTTTGTATGAACAGTTTTGCATAAGCATCAAAATGCAACTCAGTGTAAATGATTAGTGACTTTAAAAATGCCCATTGTTAAAGATCTGATGAGAATTCACTAATGGAACTGACAGAAATGTGGTTATTTCTGTAGCACAATGTTTTAAGATAATAACTAGAATCACACAGTTTTGAGCAAAATTAGCTCTTTTAATATTGAGAGTATCAGATTTAAGTAATCAAAGGCCCAATAGAGACAACATAGAACATAGGTGATTATTTTTGTCTGTTCTAGGTCTTCGTTTCTGCTAGTTAGCTTTCTCTAGTTGTGGTGCTTGGGCTTCTCATTGCAGTGGCTTCTCTTGTTGCAGAGCACAGGCGCTAGGGCACAGGGGCTTCAGTCATTGAAGCTTGCGGGCTCCAGAGTGCAGGCTCAGTAGATGTGGTGCATGGGCTTAGTTGTTCCACGGCACGTGGAATCTTCCCTGACCAGGGGTCAAACCTGTGTCCTCTACATCGGCAGGTGGATTCTTAACCACTGAACCACCAGGGAAGTCCCATAGGTAGTTATTTTGAGAAGAGACAAGATCTTTGTTTTTTCTAGACCAATTACTTAAGAGATAAAGAGAAACCTTTAACAATTGCTTATCATCATAGAAGACCAATAGTCCAAAAAAAACTTTGATTTTGTTACCAGAGAGAAAAATCAAATTCTAAATTTGTAGCAGCTTATTTTTGACAAAACACACGTACTGAATTAAATTCATTCCAATCTTAGCCAATCTTGACTACACATAAATTTTTTCCTCAGGTAGAATAAAAGTTGTAGGTTTGCATTATATTCAGTGTTACTAACTTTCAGTTCAGTTCACTTCAGTCTCTCAGTCATGTCCAATTCTTTGTGACCCCATGGACTGCAGCAGGCCAGGCCTCCCTGTCTATCAGCAACTCCTGGAGTTTACTCAAACTCATGTCCATTGACATGGTGATGCCATCCAACCATCTCATCCTCTGTCATCCCCTTCTCCTCCAGCTGTCAATCTTTCCCAACATCAGGGTCTTTTCAAATGAGTCAGTTCTTCACATCCGGTGGCCAAAGTATTGGAGTTTCAGCTTTAACATCAGTCCTTCCAATGAATATTCAGGACTGATTTCCTTTAGGATGGACTGGTTGGATCTCTTTGCAGTCCAAGGGACTCTCAAGAGTCTTCTCCAACACCACAGTTCAAAAGCAACAACTCTTCTGTGCTCAGCTTTCTTTATAGTCCAACTCTCACATGCATACATGACTACTGGAAAAACCATAGCTTTGACTAGACAGACCTTTGTTGGCAAAGTAATGTTTCTCCATTTTAATATGCTGTCTAGGTTGGTCATAACATTCCTTCCAAGGAATAAGCATCTTTTAATTTCATGGTTGCAGTCACACTCTGCAGTGATTTTGGAGCCCAAAAAAGATAAAGTCTGCCTCTGTTTCCCCATCTGTTTGCCACGAAGTGATGGGACCAGATGCCCTGATCTTAGTTTTCTGAATGTTGAGCTTTAAGCCAACTTTTCCACTCTCCTCTTTCACTTTCATCAAGAGGTTCTTTAGTTCTTCTTCACTTTCTGCCATAGGGTGGTGTCATCTGCATATCTGAGGTTATTGATATTTCTCCCAGCAATCTTGATTCCAGCTTGTGCTTCATCCAGTCCAGCGTTTCTCATGATGTACTCTGCATATAAGTTACATAAACAGGGTGACAATATACAGCCTTGATATACTCCTCTTCCTATTTGGAACCAGTCTGTTGTTCCATGTGTAAGGTATAGTTCAGGCCAAGGCAAAAAGAAGGAGAGATGACCTCAATGGAGGTAGGTCACCTTTATTCAGGCAAGGAGGGGCAACAGTCGGCCTGAGGGCCAGGCTGAGCACAGGAGGAATCAGGGAGGCTTCATATTTAAAGGGAGATTTGTGGAAGCAGTAAGGGAAAGTTAGTCAGGCGGGATGTTTTGGGTGTTCTTTAGTTGAGATGGCATTTGTAATTGAACAGGGGATGGGAGGTTTTGGGCAGGGGGTGATAAGTCCCTGGCAGATGTAGTTGGTGGAAGATTTCTGGACAGGGGGTGATAAGTCCCAGGTAGATATAACTGGCCTGGAGCATCAGGGCAGGACCTAAAGTTTGGTTTTGTTTTTTCCGAAGTTACATGATTCAGCAAGGGCCTTTGAGACCATTTTTTTCTTTTCTAGACCCAAAGACTCCTTCACCATGTCCAGTTCTAACTGTTGCTTCCTGACCTGCATACAAATTTCTCAAGAGGCAGGTCAGGTGGTCTGGTATTCCCATCTCTTTCAGAATTTTCCACAGTTTATTGTGATCCACACAGTCAAAGGTTTTGGCATAGTCAATAAAACAGAAGTAGATGTTTTTCTGGAACTCTCTTGATTTTTCGATGATCCAACAAAAGTTGGCAATTTGATCTCTGGTTCCTCTGCCTTCTCTAAAATAAGATTGAACATCTGGAAGTTCACGGTTCACATATTATTGAATCTTGGCTTGGAGAATGTTTAGCATTACTTTACTAGCATGTGAAATGAGTACAATTATGCAGTAGTTTGAGCATTCTTTGGCATTGCCTTTATTTGGTATTGGAATGAACACTGACCTTTTCCAGTCTTGTGTATTTGCTGGCATATTGAGCGCAGCACTTTCACAGCATCATCTTTTAGGATTTGCAATAGCTCAACTGGAATTCCATCACCTCCACTAGCTTTGTTCATAGTGATACTTCCTAAGGCCCACTTGACTTCACATCCCAGGATGTCTGCCTCTAGGTGAGTGATCACAACATCGTGATAATCTGGGTCATGAAGATTTTTTTGTACAGTTCTTCTGTGTATTCTTGCCACCTCTTCTTAATATCTTCTGCTTCTGTTAGGTCCATACCATTTCTGTCCTTTATTGAGCCCATCTTTGCATGAAATGTTCCCGTGGTATCTCTAATTTTCTTGAAGAGATCTCTAGTCTTTTCCATTCTGGTGTACTCCTCTCTTTGCACTGATCACTGAGGAAAGCTTTCTTATCTCTCCTTGCTATTCATTGGAACTCTGAATTCAAATGGATATATCTTCCCTTCTCTCCTTTGCTTTTCACTTCTCTTCTTTTCACAGCTATTTGTAAGCCCTCCCCAGACAGCCATTTTGCTTTTTTTGCATTTCTTTTTCTTGGGGATGGTCTTGATCCCTGTCTTCTGTACAATGTCATGAACCTCTGTCCATAGTTCATCAGGCACTCTGTCCATCCGATCAAGTCCCTTAAATCTATTTCTCACTTCCACTGTGTATTATTGTAAGGGATTTGATTCAGGTCATACCTGCATAGTCTAGTGGTTTTCCCTACTTTCTTCGATTTAAATGTGAATTTGGAAATAAGGAGTTCATGATCTGAGCCACAGTCAGTTCCTGGTCTTGTTTTTGCTGACTGTACAGGGCTTCTCCATCTTTGGCTGCAAAGAATATATTTAATCTGATTTGGGTGTTGACCATCTGGTGATGTCCATGTGTAGAGTCTTCTCTTGTGTTGTTGGAAGAGGGCATTTGCAATGACCAGAGTGTTTTCTTGGCAAAACTCTTATGGCCTTTGTCCTGCTCCATTCTGTACTCCAAGGCCAAATTTGCCTGTTACTCCAGGTGTTTCTTGACTTCCTACTTTTGCATTCCAGTCCTCTATAATGAAAAGGATGTCTTTTTTGGGTGTTAGTTCTAAAAGATCCTGTAGGTTTTCATAGAACCGTTCAACTTCAGCTTCTTCAGCATTACTGGTTGCGGCATAGGCTTGGATTACCATGATATTGAATGGTTTGCCTTGGAAATGAACAGAGATCATTCTGTCATTTTTGAGATTGCATCCAAGTACTGCATTTTGGACTCTTCTGTTGACCATGATGGCTACTCCATTTCTTCTAAGGGATTCCTGCCCACAGTAGTAGATATAATGGTCATCTGAGTTGAATTCACCCATTCCAGTCCATTTTAGTTCACTGATTCCTAGAATGTCGACTTTCACTCTTGCCATCTCCTATTTGACCACTTCCAGTTTACCTTGATTCATGGACCTAACATTCCAGGTTCTTATGTAATATTACTCTTTACAGCATTGGACTTTACTTCCATCACTGGTCATATCCACAACTGGGTGTTGTTTTTGCTTTGACTCTGTCTCTTCATTCTTTCTGGAGTTATTTCTCCACTGATCTCCAGTAGCATACTGGGCACCTACCGACCTGGGGAGTTCATCTTTCAGTGTCCTATCTTTTTGCCTTTTCATACTGTTTATGGTGTTCTCAAGGCGAGAATACTGAAGTGGTTTGCCATTCCCTTTTCCAGTGGACCACATTTTGTCAGAACTCTCCACCATGACCCGTCCATCTTGGTTGGCCCTACACAGCATGGCTTTTAGTTTCACTGAGTGAGACATGGCTGTGTTTTACGTGATCAGATTGGTTAGTTTTCTGTGACTGTCGTTTTCAGTCTGTCTGTCCTCTGATGGAAAAGGATAAGAGGCTTATGGAAGCTTCCTGAGAGAGCCTGACTGAGGGGGAAACTGAGTCTTGTTCTGATGGGTGGGGCCATGCTCAGTAAATCTTTAATCCAATTTTTTGTTGTTGGGTGGAGTTGTGTTCCCTCCCTGCTATTTACCTAAGGCCAAACTATGGTGGAGGTAATGAAGATAATGGTGACCTCCTTCAAAACATTCCATGCATGTACTGCTACACTCAGTGCCACCAACCCTCCAGCAGGCCACCACTGACTGACCAATGCCACCACTGGAGACTCCTGGACACTCACAGGCAAGTCTAGGTCAGTCTGTGGGGTCACTGCTCCTTTCTCCTGTGTACTGGTGCACAAAGTTCTGTTTGTGCCCTCTAAGAATCTATTTCCCAGTCCTGTGTAAATTCTGGCAACTCTATGATGGGGTTAATGGCGACCTCTTCCAAGAGGGCTTATGCCATACCCAAGGCTGCTGCACCCAGAACCCCTGTACCTGTGGCATAGAGCAGTCCACTGCTGACCCATACCTCCACAGGAGATGGTCACACACAGTTTTGTCTCAGTCTCTGTGGGGTCCCTGGGTTGTGGTGTGCACTAGGTTTGTTTGAGCCCTTTGAGCGTCACTGGCAAGAATGGAGTTTGATTCTGAATGTGAATTCACCCCTCCTACCATCTTGCTGGGGCTTCTCCTTTGCCCTTTATTGTGGGGTATCTCTTCACAGCTGCTCCAGTGCCTATTGTGTTACTGGAGGTTCTCTGACCTTGGACATGGGGTATCTCTTCATGGCCACTCTGGTGACACACTGTCTTAAAGTTACTAACTTTAAAACATACCTGTTTTAATCAAACCAGCAAACTTAAAATAGATTTAATACCAAATATTTTCCAAGATTATGTGAACCTGAAAGTCATTTGGCATTTCTATTATATTTTTGAGAATTTTTATGAATCCTAAATTTATATAAATGCTTGTTAAATAAGTTTCTTTACAAATTAATTTTAATAATACCATCTGGAGGTGGAAATAGTATACATCAACATATATATATATATATCAGTTCAGTTCAGTTGCTCAGTCGTGTCCTACTCTTTGTGACCCCATGAACTGCAGCACACCAGACCTCCCTGTCCATCACCAACTCTTGGAGTTTATACAAACTCATGTCCATTGAGTCGGTGATGCCATCTAACCATCTCATCCTCTGTCGTCCCCTTCTCCTCCAGCCTTCAATCTTTCCCAACATCAGGGTCTTTTCAAAAGAGTCAGCTCTTCCCATCAGGTGGCCAAAGTATTGGAGTTTCAGCTTCAACATCAGTACTTCCAATGAACACCCACGGCTGCTTTCCTTTAGGATGGACTGGTTGAATCTCCTTGCAGTTCAAGGGGCTCTCAAGAGTCTTTTCAAACACCACAGTTCAAAAGCATCAACTCTTCTTTGCTCAGCTTTCTTTATAGTTCAACTCTCACATCCATACCTGAGTACTGGAAAAACCATAGCCTTGACTAGATGGACCTTTGTTGACAAAATAGTGTCTCTGCTTTTTAACATGCTGTCTAGGTTGGTCATAACTTTCCTTCCAAGGAGTAAGCGTCTTTTAATTTCATGGCTGTAATCACCATCTGCAGTGATTTTGCCGCCCCTAAAAATAAAGTCAGCCACTGTTTCCACTGTTTCCCCATCTATTTCCCATGAAGTGATGGGACCAAATGCCCTGATCTTAGTTTTCTGAATGTTGAGCTTTAAGCCAACTTTTTCACTCTCCTCTTTCACTTTCATCAAGAGGCTTTTTAGTTCTTCTTCACTTTCTGCCATAGGGTGGTGTCATCTCCATATCTGAGGTTATTGATATTTCTCCCAGCACTCTTGATTCCAGCTTGTGCTTCCTCCAGCCCAGCATGTCACATGATGTACTCTGCATGTAAGTTAAATAAGCAGGGTGACGATATATAGCCTTGATATAGTCCTTTTCCTATTTGGAAGCAGTCTATTCTTCCATGTTCAGTTTTAACTCTTGCTTCCTGACCTGCATACAGGTTTCTCAAGAGGGAGGTCAGGTGGTCTGGTATTCCCATGTCTTTCAGAATTTTCCACAGTTTATTGTGACTGACCCAGTCAAAGGCTTTGGCGTAGTCAATAAAGCAGAAATAGATGTTTTTTGGGAACTCCTTTGCTTTTTTGATGATCCAGGCGATGTTGGCAATTTGATCTCTGGTTCCTCTGCTTTTTCTAAAACCAGCTTGACTCTCTGGAAGTTCACTGTTCACGTATTGCTGAAGCCTGGCCTGGAGAATTTTGAGCATTACTTTACTAACGTGTAAGATGAGTACAATTGTGTGGTAGTTTGAGCATTCTTTGGCATTGCCTTTCTTAGGGATTGAACTGAAAACTGACATTTTCCAGTCCTGTGGCCACTGCTGAGTTTTCCAAATTTGATGGCATATTGAGTGCAGCACTTTCACAGCATCATATTTCAGGATTTGAAATAGCTCAACTGGAATTCCATCACCTCCACTGACTTTGTTCATAGTGATACTTCCTAAGGCCCACTTGACTTCACATTCCAGGATGTCTGGCTCTAGGTGAGTGATCACACCATCATGATTATCTGGGTTGTGAATACCTTTTTTGTACAGTTCTTCTGTGTATTCTTGCCACCTCTTTTTAATATCTTCTGCTTCTGCTAGGTCCATACCATTTCTGTCCTTTATTGAGCCCATCTTTGCATGAAATGTTCCCTTGGTATCTCTAATTTTCTTGAAGAGATCTCTAGTCTTTCCCATTCTATTGTTCTCCTCTATTGCTTTGCATTGATTCCTGAGGAAAGTTTTCTTATCTCTCCTTCAATATCACAGTAATCCAAACCCTTTAGAACTAACACCCAAAAACAATGTCCTTTCCACTATAGGGGACTGGAATACAAAAGTAGGAAGCCAAGAAATACCTGGAGTAACCAGTAAATTTGGCCTTGCTGTACAGAATGAAGCAGGGCAAAGGCTAATAGAGTTCTGCCAAGAGAACACACTAAGCATATCCAACACCCTCTTCCAACAACACAAGAGAAGTCTCTACACATGGACATCACCAGATGGTCAACACCCAAATCAGATTGATTACATTCTTTGCAGCCAAAGATGGAGAAGCTCTGTACAGTCAGCAAAAGCAAGACCAGGAGCTGACTGTGGCTCAGATCATGAACTCCTTATTGCCAAACTCAGGCTTAAATTGAAGAAAGTAGGGAAAACCACTAGCCCATTCAAGTATGACCTAAATCAAATCCCTTATGATTATACAGTGGAAGTGAGAAATAGACTTAAGGGACTAGATCTGAAAGACAGAGAACTTGATGAACTATGGAAGGGGGTTCATGACATTGTACAGGAGACAGGGATCAAGACCATCCCCAAGAAAAAGAAATGCAAAAAGCAAAATGGCTGTCTGAGAAGGCCCTACAAATAGCTCTGAAAAGAAGAGAAGCAAAAAGCAGAGGGGAAAAGGAAAGATATATATGTATACATGAATGTATAGATAGATGCAGAGACATTATTATTTCCTTTTTAAATTTTAGCCATGAGATCAGTATTATTATGTCAAACTCAGTAGCTATGTAAGAAGAGTTGTATTAATAAAGAAAAAACTTCCATGTGTTTGTTAGCCATCTGTATGTCTTCTTTGGAGAAATGTCTGTTTAGTTCTTTGGCCCATTTTTTGATTGGGTCATTTATTTTTCTGGAATTGAGCTGCAGGAGTTACTTGTAGATTTTTGAGATTAATCCTTTGTCTGTTGCTTCATTTGCTATTATTTTCTCCCCTTCTGAAGGCTGTCTTTTCACCTTGCTTATAGTTTCCCTTGTTTTGCAAAAGTTTTTAAATTTCATTAGGTCCCATTTGTTTATTTCTGCTTTTATTTCCAATATTCTGGGATGTGGGTCATAGAGGATCCTGCTGTGATTTATGTCAGAGAGTGTTTTGCCTATGTTCTCCTCTAGGAGTTTTATAGTTTCTGGTCTTACATTTAGATTTTTAATCCATTTTGAGTTTATTTTTGTGTATGGTGTTAGAAAGTGTTCTACTTTCACATCACTCATTATCAGAGAAATGCAAATCAAAACCACAATGAGGTACCATTACACGCCAGTCAGGATGGCTGTTCTCCAAAAGTCTACAAGCAATAAATGCTGGAGAGGGTGTGGAGAAAAGGGAACCCTCTTACACTGATGGTGGGAATGCAAACTAGTACAACCGCTATGGAGAACAGTGTAGAGATCTCTTAAAAAACTGGAAATAGAACTACCATATGACCCAGCAACCCCACTTCTGCACATACACACCAAGGAAACCAGATCTGAAAGAGACATGTGCACCACAATGTTCATCGAAATGCTGTTTAAAATAGCCAGGACATGGAAGCAACCTAGATGCCCATCAGCAGACGAATGGATGAGGAAGCTGTGGTACATATACACCATGGAATATTACTCAGCCATTAAAAAGAATTCATTTGAATCAGTTCTAATGAGGTGGATGAAACTGGAGCCCATTGTACAGCGTGAAGTAAGCCAGAAAGATAAAGACCAATACAGTGTACTAACACATATATATGGAATTTAGAAAGATCGTAACAGTAACCCTATATGTAAAACAGAAAAAGAGACACAGATGTACAGAATAGACTTTTGGACTCTGTGCGAGAAGGCGAGGGTGGGATGTTTTGAGAGAACAACATCGAAACATGTATATTATCAAGGGTGAAACAGATCACCAGCCCAGGTTGGGTGCATGAGACAAGTGCTCAGGCCTGGTGCACTGGGAAGACCCAGAGGGATCGGGTAGAGAGGGAAGTGGGAGGGGGGATCGGGATGGGGAATACATGTAAATCCATGGCTGATTTATGTCAATGTATGGCAAAAATCACTACAATATTGTAAAGTAATTAGCTTCCAACTAATAAAAGTAAATAAAAAAAAGAGAGAGAGAGAGAGAGAAAGAAAAGAAAAAAAAAACTTCCCTGGTCAGGTGGCTAAAGTTTTTTCTCTTATTGTTTGTGGAGAAGGCACTTAAATTTTTTATTTGTCCTTGATGGGTAATCTTATGAAACTGAGGTGGTTTGTTTTTTTAAAAGCCTCTATCTTCCTTTTTTTGTTGTTTTTTTAGTCAGAGATTTGTTTTGGTCTAGGTAAGAACAGTTACTTTTAATTCCTCAAGAAATTGGGTTGAAACTTAAACGACTTCACAGGTTTATCTTCAGTTTGCTTAAGGGAGGAAGATTTTTTTAAAAAAAATTCTTGTAGGCTCCAAATATCAGCTTCCAATATCCGACCAACTTTAGGTCATAAAGGTACAAAAATAAGTCATTTAACATATCTTGCCAGTTTTACAATGAGGACAAACATGTATAGCAGTATTGAAAAACCACATGGAATCAAGAGGCATGGAATAAATAAGTAAATAAATTTTATTTATTTTATTTTCCTGTCTATAAGGTACTACTTACAGAGACCAGGGGAGCTGATTCTGATAAGTATTTTCACCCTTATCCAGCTTCTGCCAGTTTTCCCAGGATCCCATTTGTAGGTTCTGAGTGAATGAGTGATGTTTTGAGTCAAGAGTGTAGCTCTGATATTTACCAGAATTTGTTAAGGTAGTTTTTAAAATTAATTAATTTATTTTAATTGGAGAATAATTTCTTTACAATATTGTGATGGTCTTTGCCATACATCAACATGAATCAGCCGCAGATATGAGTGTCCCCCCCCCATCCTGAAACCTCTCTCCCCTCCCTCCCCACCCTACCCCTCTGGGTTTTCCTAGAGCAGCAGCTTTGGGGCCCTGCTTAAAAACTTTTGCACAGTGAAGGAAACTATAAGCAAAGTGAAAAGACAACCCTCAGAATGGGAGAAAATAATAGCAAATGAAACAACTGACAAAGAATTAATCTCCAAAATATACAAGCAGCTCATGCAGCTCAATACCAGAAAAACAAACAACCCAATCAAAAAGTGGGCAGAAGACCTAAACAGACATTTCTCCAAAGAAGACATACATACGACTAACAAACACATGAAAAGATGCTCAGTATCACTCACTATTAGAGAAATGCATATCAATCACAATGAGGTATCATCTCACTCTGGTCAGAATGGCCATCTTCGAGAAGTCTACAAAGAGATGCTGGAGAGGGTGTGGAGAAAAGGGAACCGTCTTACACTGTTGGTGGGAATGCAAACTGGTACAGCCACTATGGAGAACAGTGTGGAGATTCCTTAAAAAACTGGGAATAGAACTACCATATAACCCAGCAATCCCACTGCTGGGCATACATCCCAAGGAAACCAGAATTGAAAGAGAATTTGGTAAGGTAATTTTAAAACAAGTTTTAATTTCCCCTTGGCTATTTAAGGAAATTGCTAGCATCAGTTTACCTGAGAATCCCTTCAAGTCCTGTCAACTGTGAGAGGGGCCTATATGGGGGCCCTCCCTTGGGGTTGGGATAGGGGCACTTGAGCTGAAGAATTTAATTAGGATCATTAAGGACAATCTTTTATCAAGTGTCCCAGTTGATTACAAGTGAAACATTGATCTTTGGGCCTTTGTTTTCATAGTGGTCCCCTAGAACAGTGCCCTGTGGGGGACTCAGGTGTTATTTCAAGACTGTAGCCTAGGAGCTCTTGTAGCTGAAAGGCCAATGCCTAGGCAGATTTTTGTTTACCATCTTGCTCATAGTGTTCCAGAAACAGATCCATTTGCTGGAAGTGCAGCCAGCCAAATGTTGAGACACTGAGGTTTGCAGCAGAGATAGGGTTTATTCAGCCAAGTTAAGAGATGGGAGAATGAATCTCAAGTCTGTGTCTTTGAAGTAGAGGGGCTTGGAATATTGATGTGATAAAGGTGAAGTCTGGAGAGTGTGGGGAAAGGTGATTGGAAATAAGGAAAAGTTCAGATAATCATTCTGCTCAAGCTAAACTGCAGGTTTCTTCATGGGATGCATGTTTAGAAATTTGTGTGCGTGCTGTTCTTGGTCACTCAGTCGTGTCCAACTCTTTGCACCCCCATGGACTGGAGCCCACCAGGCTCCTCTGTCCATGGAGTTTTCTTGGGAAGAATACTGGAGTGGGTTGTCATTTCCTCTTCCAGAGGATCTTCCTGACCCAGGGATCCAACTCGTGTCTCTTGTGTCTCCTGCATTGACAGGCGGATTCTTTACCACTGCACGACCTGGCAAGTAGAATTTTGGGCCTTCTGGTGTCAAGAGGTCACTCAGTGGATCCTGTTGCATGCCCAGTTGGAGGACTGGTGATCCTAGCCAGTCTTAAGCAGTTTGATAGCTGACTCCAGGTTCTTGAAAATCGATATAAGTAAACCTCTTATTTTTCAGGCTGTATGATACTTGGAGGACATGCAAGTTTTTATAGTAACAATTAAGGCAAGCTTCATCAGTGAAGGCAGGTTATAAGTTTAATGGGTCTTCCTTTCAAAGTGCTCCAATATGGTCACAAGTTCAGGCAGACTGGTGACCTTCCACTGTATTTTCTCCCTTTATATCAACCTGCTAACCTCAGGAGATAATCCCTTTACAAATTGGGCAGTTAGAGCAGGTCATTTAGTCACTAAGTTGTGTTTGACTCTTTTGCGACCCCATGGACTATAGCATGCCAGGCTCTTCTGTCCATGACATTTCCCTGGTAAGAATACTAGAGTGGATTGTCATTTCCTTCTCCAGGGGATCTCCCCAACCCAGGGATTGAACCTATGTCTCCTGCATTGGCAGGCAGATTCTTTTACCACTGAACTGTCAGGGAAGCCCCAGGGCAGGTTGGATGACCCTATTTAATGTGTGGAACCCAGAATATCATAAGAAGAGGGTTTCTGAATGGGCTTTAACATCTGCCACATATTCATGCTTCTTTTGTTTTCATGTTTGAAGGATTGGCCAATCAGTGCAAGTAAGGAAGACTCTAGAGATGGCTTGTAAAATGTCGGTTGCCATTTTGTGAGCTTTCTCTGGTTGAAGATGTCAAGATTTGCCATTTTGTTTCCTGCATACACTTTGCGGCTTTACCAGGTCCTACCAACATGTGCACAAGCTGATAACGATCTGGCATCCTGGGGTCATAGTCCCCAGTATGACTATTAAATCCTTCAAAAATGTTTTGGGGATCCTCCCTATGTTTCGGCCCTTAGCTCAGTTTTGGACCAAGGAATGAAAGGTACCTGAGAAGGTTCATCTACAACCTTGGGTAGTTTTATAAGGTGACTTTAATAGTCTCTTCAGAGAGGAAAAGCAGTTCAGGTAGAAAATTAGTGAAATGTGAATACACAGGAAGAGGTGGCTAGAGGGAAGCAGTAGGAGCCATATCAGTCTTATTGTCTTTTGTCTTAGGTACCCCTTGTGTTTTTAATTTTTCACTAGCCTTTTGTAACAAGTCTTTCAATGAATCTATTTTTGGAATCCTGAAGCCTTTTTGAAGCTTCTGCATAGGTAAACCATTCTGTTTGTGTAATTCAGAACCCTTACTTTCAAGTGTACTTTTTAATGAATGATCTTGTTGAATTGGGAGCAATCCCTATAATGGTAATTATAATGTTAGCTTGTTTTTAGTAAGGTTTTTGCTATTTTGGTAGGTATTTATTGCTTCTGAGAATATAGCTCTTAGTCATAAAATAAGGTGTGCTGGAAGGTGGTGAACTTGACTCCTTAGAAATGAAAAATCCCATCTCTGATAAATTTACACAGAACAAGACAAACATGTGCACCTCAATATATTGGCAGTGACCGAGAGATGTTACTGGGTCTTGGCCAAGAGAAGGTCCTAGGTACAACACCAATACCTCCTGTGAAACCTTGGACTGGGGAAAGGATTGAACAAGCAGATCTCAACAAATGGGAACTGTGGAGTGGGTGTTCCACATGGATAGGGAACTGCACACTACCACTAACTGTTAACTGGGTGTTTTGTACTCAGAATCTGGGAATTGCATTCTAAAAGGGTAGGGGCTTGGCTCTGGGCAGAACTCTGTCAGCTCAGTTGGGCTCTGGAGAAAGCCATCTGCCAGCTCTAGTCAATCCACCCTGCACAAGAAAACCAATTATGTTGGGAGTTCAATGCAAAGAGAGTGGAGCTCAAAACTGACAGGGACTTCCCCATGGCTCTCAGAGATGGTGAGTAAGACAGTGAATAAAAAAGGGGCACCACACCAGTGTGTTTTGTTGTCCCCAAATGCCACCAGAAGTTTACTTCAGTTCCTGTCACTACCACCAAATCTGTTACATAACAAAAATTCAGCCAAGTAAAATGTAAACATCTAATTGGCTTTATCGAATGATTCATGAATTGGACAGCATCCCATCTAGCAAGTATAAAGAAGCTCAGAGGGGCTATATAAAAAGGAAGACATTTATAGGTGAAAGGGGAGAAAGATTGTATTTTTTCAGGCTTAGGTAACCCACTTATGAAAGTAACGTGTTAGTCGTTCAGTCATGTCTGACTCTTTGTGACCCCATGGACTGTAGTCCACCAGGCTCCTTTGTCCATGGAAGTCTCCAGGCAAGAATACTGAAGCTCCAATACTTTGGCCAACTGATGCAAAGAGTCAACTCATTGGAAAAGACCCTGATGGTGGGAAAGATTGAGGGCAGAAGGAGAAGAGGGTGACAGAAGATGAGATGGTTGGATGGCATGAATTTGAGCAAACTCTGGGAGATACTGAAGGACAGAGGAGTCTAGTGTGCTGCAGTCCATGGGGTCACAAAGAGTTGGATATGACTTAGCAATTGAACAACCGCAACTCACTTATGGGGGCCAGAGGTGGGCTATCTGGAAGATTACCTCATTGGTACTGACCAGAAAATTCCGGACTGATTGATTAAGATTGCATTCTTGGGATTGGTTTTAACTGCAGTTAAGTTAGGTGTTAAGCCTTTGTTGACTGATGCAGGGCATAGCACTGGTGACTCCATTCTGGGCCAGTCATTTCTTTTTTTTTTTTTTAACACTATTTTATAGGCCCTCTGTTATGAACTTAACATGCATCATCCAATTAGTCCTCAAAAAACCTCTCAATTTTAACATATGAGGAAATTGAGGCCCAAGAAGGTGAAGTAATGTTTTCAAGGTCACTCAGCTGGGGAGTGGAAAAGTTGGACTTGATCACAAGCCAGTCTGATTCCAGAGCCCACGTTTTCTCTTAGCAATGACACTATTTTACCTACTCCTTTGGAAAAGGACTCCAAGTAAAGCAGATGGCAAGTTCTTCAATTTGTCATACAGCAAATAAATAATACAGCATATCCTTAGAAGGTATTGATTTGACATTCAGGCTTAAATTCTATGCTGTGACAACTTAAAGAAAAGCTGGAAAACCAATTTATGAGTTTATAGGAACATACTGATGCTCCTTTGGTTTAGTGGGTGTTGGTACTCCTAATGATTTGGCTGTGGTAAAGTGGGAAGCATAGTAGACATGTAATTAGAATACCTGAGCTCATGTTCTATCTGTGAGATTGCCTGCTCCCAGTTTCAGTTGAGGAGTAGTATTACTCTTGCTTCTGTTACTGTGATTCTCCCTGTAGACTCATCTGTCTTTTCTGCCTGTCTTCCCCTCACAGTTTTCCAGGAATGGAAAGGTTCTTTCATCCCCACTAGACTATATTCTGCTTCTCTCATAGAATTGGCTTAGCTGTCACAGGAAAATGGATTATTTTTCTGGGACACTCTATGATCTGGATCCTTTCAACTTAACCCTTGACTTTATAAAGGAAGAAATAAAGGAATTAGGATATATGTACTTTTTTACATAGAATTACATGCAATTTGTGTATGTATGCATACTTTATAATTCCTATCAAGATATTAAGAAGGGTAGAGACATTTAGACCATAGTAAAAATCATTTTAATTACACTGTTATTATTATCATAAGACAAAAAGCCTGGCTTGAAGGCTGTTGCCCTACTGCATGATTCTATTTTCTATGTAAGAAGTGAATATTGCCCTGTCTTTCTCTTCTTTTCTTCTCTTTCTGTCATAGATGCTAATGTCTGTGCTGTTCACACCCATCAACTCCACAGATGATTACCTCAGGCAGACTAGGGTGAAAGTTAAGAACTCAAGAAGACAAAGGAGAAAAGCACAATAATAATTTTAAAACTGTTCCCTCTTTTAAATGGAAAATACCTCTTGGCAGAGTTGATTTGAATATATGCGGCAATAAAATGTAGTGATCAAAAGCACAGGCTTTGAATTCATACATATCAGGTTTTAAGTTTCAGTTCCACTGTTAGAAATTAAACAGCTTCTCAATGCCTTAGTTTTTGAAACTGCAAAAGGCAGATGATGATAGCAATTAATGAAGATGAAATGAGAGAACATGTAAAGTGCTTTGCAACAGTTAAGTAATCAATAAATGATAGCTATTTTTTATTGTTTGCAATAATAGTAAGCCCGTTGAACAAATGAGCTAGATTCTGGTCAAGGGTCACTATCTCAAGATCTGATCCTGGCATGTCAACCCAAATTCATTTGTTCTCAAAGAAGTGTATGAGAAGTTGTGCAATGTGATTTCTATGTAAGACTTGAGGTAGTAGGAATAAATCAGAAAAAGGGAGTTTTCTCATTTTTTTCTCTATTCTAAAACTCATGTCACCTGCCATGATGGTAGAAAGGGAAAGCTGTAAGGACAAAATTAAGGAGGAGGAGGCAATGCAGAGTGACTTTTCCTTGGAAATCAATCGAGAACACAGTATACATTTCTTCTCCCAAAACAACTTCTCTGCATCCTGGTACCACAACGACTAGGGAAGACCATTGTGATTTTTGCTTAAAATCAAAGCTAACTGGAGTCTGTAGACAACAAGAAGTTCAGACAAGACAGTTGCACATGGCTACACACAGGGGTGTGACACAAGTGAAGGGAATGCTTGATATTGGTTTTCAAAGAACTGTTTGCCCAGGGAGAGGTTTGAGGTATGTCAGGAAAGGAGAAACTCATACTGATTTGATCTGTTTCATTACTTATGTATCTTGAAAGGGAAAGAATAACTGGCTTTAAAAGATTGGGCTCTGTTGAAAGTTTGCTACTTACATACTGTTTTGCTTCTGTCTTTGATACTGAGCATTATTTTACAATAGGCAAAAAATAGTGTCTGCATCTTTTTCTTGTATCCAACACCCTTATTTTCATTAGAATTGTCTTCGTATCCTGTGAAGTGAGGTTCATCTCTCCTTTCCCTGCTGTAGAGGGAAAAACAAGAAGAGCTGGAAGAAATGAAAGGTGAAATGTCAATTACCTAAAGTATTTCAGTCTAACCTTGGGCAGAGGCCAGTTACTGAACATGGAAGGTAATAAGGCAAAATTCAGAGTGTGTTGTTATAATGGGATGGCTTGCAAGTCATGCTGACAGCGGGTTGTACTCTCACAGTTATGTTTATTTATAGCTCCTCCCTCACCCAAATGCTACAAAACAACAAGTATTCTGACAAGTTGGAATGCTAATAGATTATACAAAAAGCTAACCAACAAGAACCCATTCCAAAATGTCTGTCTCTCCCCAATAATTAGGTAGAAAATTGGAGAACAGGTGTTCTTTTTCACATCTAATGAGATTTAGGTGTCATGAGGGCAGACAGGGATGAAATCAATGCCATTTGACCTGATCTGTAGGATAGGAAGGATCCAGTTAAATTTATAGGCTCTGGCCAACATTTGATAATATATAGCATTCTATTCTTCTGGCCAGTGCCTTTGTGCATTCTAATTCTTGTGGTTGGGTGGTCTTTGAGACCAGCTCTCAGTGTCATGGTCTTAAATTTAGAGGGTCCTGCATGTTCTAACCAACAAGAGAGCAACTGTGTCCTAGCACTTTAAATATGGTCCTTGGTTGGTCTACATTTCCTCAATGCTTTTTCACTTAGCAAAAGCTCTGCACTGTATATAGATAGATGGGGCCATCTCAGATACATTAAGGTGTGTAATAATTAGGGACAACTGCTTCAGGTAAATGCAGTTTGCAAATAGGAAAGGGAACACAGATTATGCTAATTTCCCCCAAATAACTGATTTTTTTTTTAAAGGTCATAGCAAATCAGAGTCTTCTATTGTGTTCCTAAAACAATAATAATACCACAAGTAGCAAGAGTAATGGCCCTGGGTGGTGTCTTGTCCCTCCTCCCTCCCCACCCTACTTTTATTGCTTTTATGACTACAATCTTGGAGAATTTTGAAGGAGAGTCCAGAAGGCAAAACACACCTCGGTGTGAAGGAGAAACCAAACAGAACAGGCTCCATCTTGAAAGCAGGACTCCACCTTGGGTCGGACTGTGGTTTTTGAGTTATATGCCCAGTATCTATGGAAATGACATACCAACTGGAAAACCACCCCCACCTCCCCCAGATGGAAGAGTCCCAGGGCTCATACCTAGACTCTCTGTCGCCTAAAAGAATACCATAATTATCTGTGTAACAGAGTAGAATCATAAATTCTATTATGCTTATTGGCGTATGACCACAGGCCTATTGATAATTGTCTACTGTTAACTACCTAGGCTTAAGTCATATGAATCATGGGTTAACTTTGATTGTATCTTTCTTTTCCTTTGTTCAGACTAATTTCAGGGAATCTGGGGAGGTGGGTTTGGGCATATACACTTAGGGTATATAAGGTTTTCACAAAATTTGGTCGGGGTCCTTGGCTAAGAGGGGACTCTGCCTTGGGCCCACCAGTGTAATAAACTGCACTCTGCTCTCTGCATTGTGCTTCTGAGTGAGTTTCCCAGAACATGTGGCTACAGCAAGTGCAAGAGGCAATCTACTTGTTTATTCTTGTTCCTGTTAACCAACACCATGTTTTTTGAGCTTACGGCACAAAAACATGGTGTGGCAACCCAAATGATGCTAACTTAGTAGACCATGAAGTATGTTTTTCACGTGTCTCTTCCTGTGACTTCAGCCTGCCACCACTGACAGGTCTCCAGACAGCACTGAGTCCTGAGTTCTAATCTTAGTTCAGTCACTTATCTTGTGCAACTGTGGGCAAAGTGGTCTCTAGGTTTCTATTTATTCATCTTTCAAATGGGGTGAAGTGAGTAAATAGTGGCACTATTGCAGATGTAGTTAGTTAATACAAGTACTTTCAAGAAAATGTGTAAATCTTTATACAAAAGCATTGGATAATTCACCCATTCATCAGTGTCTCATTTAGTGCTGAAGATAGTTTCTTGACTAAAGAAAACCCCGTTTTCTAAAATTCCTAAATGCCATTTGCAGGAAAAAAAAATTCACTCTGATCACTTAATTTGTTAGCTAGCTCTGAGTATGTGGTCTGCACTACATGAAGTGACACTTGCCTCTAGATTTTCTTTAAGCATGATTATGTTCTCTTTCCTATGTGTTCTGCTTTTTTACTGTTAGATTATTTCTTCTCCAAGTGTGGCCCTTATGCCACATGGCCCAGAATCACTCATTCAAGTGATAATTCCTACGCCAGTGTGCCAAGATTCACATCAAGAAGGTCTGATGAAGACTCTTAAATCTAAATTTTCACACTAAAGTTTGAGACCTACAGGATCAATTTTTTTCTAGGCAGAGGTGAACTGGTAAATTCATCATTTTGCTCCTTTATCTCCTTTGTCATAATCAAAAGATCATTGTCTAGCAAACAAGAGTTGGCTAGCTACATGTTCTTTATTTTCCCCTTCATTTTTCACAAGTGCAGGCTACTCCATTCTGTGCAAACTCACAGAGTTGTAGGAGAGAGATGGTATAAAATTGTACAGTCCTTTCCCTTAGATTGGCACACATAAACAGAAGTTTTATTTTTCTCTCTTGCCCTGTGCCCAGAGAGCCATTTTTGATCTATGGAGTCAGAATCATGCAGGCTTGCGTCAGAAAACATCAAGCCTCTTCACCACAGATCCCAAAGCCCAGCTTTTCAAAGTGTGGTCCCTGGACCAGCAACATCAATGCCACCTGAAAATTTGTTAGAAATGCAAACCCTTAGCACCCTCCTTCCCACTAGACCTACTGAATCAAACTAGGGTGTGTTTAGCAATCTGTGTTTTAACAAACTCACCAGGGGATTTTGATTCAGAAGCTGGAGAACCATTGTCCTAAAGTATTTTCTACCCCTAAACTGCATTCTCTCTAAACCTTGGGGCTGCTGGAACAGGAAATGGAGTGTTGTATTGTGTAGAAAAACATGGGCATTGAAATGTGGAATGAATTGTTAAGGTCTTATTTAGTGTTTTTGTGCTTAAGGGAGATCAGATCTTTAAATAGCAACTCTTCTGAAAGTGACTATAAATACTATATACACACCCAATGACAACACTTAACCACATATGTATATGTGTACATGCATGAGTGTATAAATATGCACACAGACACATGTAGAAATACATAATACATATTTATTGTGTGTATATATATATTTTTTTTCTTTAGGAAGAAGAACAAAGAGTGGAGACTTTTAGGCAGTATAGAAAATCTCAGCAATAGTAATCGATAAAAAATGCAGGCAAATGAACAAATTTGAAATATATCCCAATCAGCAGTCCCAGATGATATGCATTCTTGGGTTTTGGTGGAATTCACTAATGATTTCTTTAAGCCACTGACAGCTGGAAAATTTGACAGAACCCACTTGAGTATGCACCATGATTTGCCTTGTCAGCATTCTGTATAATGGTGGCATTCTGGCAGATATATTCACTAGACCCTGTCTGCCCATCACTCTCCTCCCACCAAGGAAGAAGGAAGAAGATTCCATTTATAGGTGTAGATGATATCCAGGGTTAACAGAAGAAACTTTTTGAAAAAAAAATCTTTTTTTGTGTTGTAAATGGATCCTCCTCAGCTCTGCATGCTGTAATTTAAGCCCCTGGTGTGTAACACATGACAAATGTTCCTCCCAAGGCCTACACAGGGCAGCTGGGCCTATGTGGCCTTCAGCTGCTTGTGCTGAGATTTACTAGTTCATAGTCTGGCAGTAGTACTGGGGAGAGAAAGCTAGGAGCTTTTCCACTGAGTGGGACTTTGACATCAAGGCATATTCCATTCCAATGAGGTTTTCCTTCCTTCATGGCCCTGACACTGAAGATGGAGAGGCTGAAGGAGTGAACAGATATTTAGCTGGAGGTGTGGGCTCTTCAAGGGTGGAAGAAAGCCTCTGGTTTTTGCTGCTTCTGGAACCAAATGGTCAGGCTCAGTCAGTCACATAGTCAGATTGAAGGCTTAGGAAGCCAAGACATTGGGACCATTCCTTCTGCAAACCAGCTAGTGTCCTCACAGTGCATTAACAGGCCATACTCTGGACCGTGTGTGTGTGTGTGTGTGTGTGTGCACGTTCGTGTGCACACTCAGTTGTGTTTGATTTTTTACAACCCTATGGACTATAGCCCACCAGGCTTCTCTGTCCATGGGATTCTCCAGGCAAGAATATAAGAGTCAGGTGCCGTTTCCTCTTCCAGGGGATCTTCCCAACCCAGGGATGGAACTGAGGTCTCTTGAATCTCCTGCATTGGCAGGTGGATTCTTTACCACTGTGCCACCTTGTATGCTCCACTCGGAACCCTAGCAATATGCTATATCTTTATTGCCAGCCAGTCACTTTGGAAGTTACAGGGAACAAGGATTCTCTGTAATCCCTTTCTGGGTAAAGAGGACTCCAAATGCATTTTTTTTTTAATGGACAGCACAGATGTTTTGTGGCGATGAATGATTCTGTGGGTTTTTGAATAGGGATTTGATGTGTGAATGTTCTTTTCCTGTATAGATTTACATGCTATTAACTAGCTTATCTAATATTTCAGTGACATCCAGGCTTTTCTCTCATCTTATTCTGATGTGCTGTTTCTAGCTCTTATAGAACTTCATGGACCTGTACCACAGAAAGAGGTAACAAAGCCATGTATATTTAGATCGTCATATGTCAGAAATCATGGACATTAGTGGAAAGATGGTGGATCTAGGAGGGAGGGGGCCTTGTCTATGACTCCAGGACTGTCATTATCTAACTTGATCATCTTGGGGTTATCCTTTTTCCATTCTTTGGCCTCAATTTCTTCATGTATAAAGTATAAGCGTTAGATGACAGGACCTCTAATATCCACTTTCATCTATAACTATCTGTGACTTGTACATAGTAGATCTTTAACATACATAGTTTTACCATTTGTTGCACTGACTCTTTAATGCTTCAGGTCCATTATGGATAAGTTTGTCCTTTTGCTAAGACATGAAACTGAATTTCCTAGTAAATGGTAGAGTGTGTGAAAGAGTCACCTAGTTATTGAATGAACCTAGCCAACCACCTAGCACCTTTGTCTCAACAGGATTATTTTTTCTACTTATTAGATACAATTTCATGAGAGAAATTGCATACAGTGGTGAATTTGGAAACAATATTTGTTTCTGTCAGTGGCCTTTTATACAGTACACAGGAGACTAAAAATCATTGCATATGTAAGCCAGTTCCATCTTACATTCTTTGTAACTCAATCTCTGTTAAATAGGGATGCACTGATCAGGGGCTCATTTCTCATTTCTCTCTTATGCAAGGCTGATGTGGAGAATAAAGACAAGGAGACAGCATACCTGCTCTTATCTACTTGGTCCTCTAAATGAATGACACATCACTTCTGCTTGTTGTTCCTTGGGCAGAACCAATCACGAGGCCCTACCCTAACTGAAAAAGGCACTGGGAAATATAAGGGAGTACTTGGAATATTTGGTGGGCACTAGTAGTCCTGCCACAATGGACGATTCTTAATGCTTCCTCTAATAGCCTACAAAGATGTTAATAACAACAACTGCTATTATTATTCATTTTGAGTCAGATACTGGGTTGGCCAAAAAGTTCATTTGGGAACACAAATGAACTTTTTGGCCAACCCAATTCTTTGCTAGGTACTGTACATACATTATCGCTAATCCTCATAGCCTTGTGAGGTAGGACTCATTATAATCACATTTTACATATGAAAAATTGAGGCACAGAGAGATTGAGAGATTGTCCCAAGATAACATAACTACTAAGTATTTGAACCCAGATTGAGATATAACTACATTTTGAATGTAGCAAAACTGTCCTTTCAGGAAACCAGCTGTCTGTTCCATTGCCTTTAGGTAATGGTCCCTAAACCTGCTCCATAGGATTCTCAATAGGATTACATTGCTAGAGGGGGTTGTTTTCTTGGCTGTCATATGTTGAGGGTGCTACTGGGTAAGAGGAAGCATTAGGGATATTAGATGCTTTGCAATGAGAATGTGTTACATTTCCATACAATGAAGAATTGTTCTGTCCTTGTCCTACAGGACTTGTGAGTGTCAGTCAAGGTGGTCAGGTAGGTGTAAAATATACTTTAAATTATTCAAGCCTAGAGCCCAAGTCTGTTTTACTTGTAATCACAAATTATGTTTTGCATAATTTTAATATATATGAAATTTTCTAGGAATGAAATTGTTTATTGAACAAAGATTTTACTTTGTTTTGTTTAAGATTTTAGTAACAATGGGGCTTCCCTAGTAGTAACAATAATAACAATAATAGCTATCATTTATCTAGCTTAGTGGGCTTCCCTAAGTGGGTAAAGAAACTTCTTTTTTTTTTCAAGGTAATAGTAGGTTATAAAAATGAAAATTAAAGGAGTAATGGGGACTTAAATATAAAATAAAATAAAACAATTTTTTTTTTACTTTAAAAAGTGATAATAATGAAAATATATCTAAGACTTTCTCTGGAGCTGTTGCAGACAGTGTGGGTTCAGTTCATTTTCAGATATTTCCTTGGTCACGTTTGTACTTCTCAAGGTCTATAGGCCCCTTCCTATGTAGCAGTGCTAACTACATGGTTTTAATCTTATTGCACCTTTCACTTCCAAAGCGGTTCCCTCTGTTTATTTTAGCTTCTGTTTGCTGGTCTCTTCAGTGTCTAATTTCTGCCCTTACACAAGGGTGCAGTTGTGGTCACTTTTTTTTTTTTAAGGCTCTCTTGTTCAGTCATGCTTTGTGGAGGGAGGAACACTGCAAACAAATATCACTGGCGTGTGCTCACAGTGATTCAGCCACACTGGGTTTGCCCCTGCTCACGGCGTGTGTGCTTTCCTAGTCTACACTGCTCAGACTCTAGGTTGCTCTGCTGGGAACTGTCTGATGCAGGCCCTGGTTTACATGCACTTCCCTGGTCTAAGCTGCTCGGGTTCAGGTTCTTGGGTACAAAGGCGCAGACTTGGTTGGGCCTGCGTTTTGCACCCATCCCAGGTCCGAGAAGCTCAGGTGACCAGTTGCTTGGTGCTTGTAGTCGCCCCCAGTTGAAGGTTGCGACTTATCCTCTCCCCCGTCTCAGCTGCTCAGTTTTCTGGGTGTACAATGGGCAAGCCTTCTCAGGTGTGCCGTGTGTCTATTCTGGGGAGCTGATCTCTGGCTGTGACCCTCCCAGTGGATGTCGATAGTCCAGAATCCCAAGAAGTCTTGGTTAGCAAAGAAGTCTGCTTGCAGTTTGGTATAGTATGCCTCTCTGGGGCTGCAATTGCCCCCTTCTGGCTCTGGCTGCCCTCGCCTGCCTGTTTCCCATGGGGGATGGGCCAGTCCACAGCCGGCTAGCTCTGCTCAGCCCTTTGTTCTGTGATCTTGCCTGGCGGTGTCTTAGGTTAGGGCTTTTCACAGGATCACGGGATAGCTATCCCACAGTCTGGGTTGCTGCTGCTGCTGCTGCTAAGTCGCTTCAGTTGTGTCCGACTCTGTGTGACCCCCATAGAGGGCAGCCCACGAGGCTCCGCCATCCCTGGGATTCTCCAGGCAATAACACTGGAGTGGGTTGCCATTTCCTGTCTGGGTTGCTATCTCAAGTTAGTTTCCTCAGATTGCTCTCAGGGCATTCAGGCCCGGTCCTTACCGTAAGCAATGCAGCCCGCTCCTCCCTGCCCCTCCACTGCTTGCTAGTGGGGGATGTGAGCGTCTGAGCTGCTGCTCCACTGGGAGTTGCTGTTAGGCAGGTAATCTGTGGGTTTTAATTATTTATTTATTTTTACTCCCTGTTATTTTGCCCTTTGAGATTCCAAGGCTTTCCACAGACCCACTGGAGAGAGCGTTTCCCAGTGTTTGGAAACTTCTCTCTTTTTTAAGACTTCCTTCCTGGGACAGATCTCTGTCCCTACCTCTTTTGTCTCTCTTTTTATCTTTTATATGTTGTCCTACCTCCTTTTGAAGACAATGGGCTGCCTTTCTGGGTGCCTGATGTCCTCTGCCAGCATTCAGAGGTTGTTCTGTGGAATTTGCTCCACGCTGAAATGTTCTTTCTATGAATTTGTAGGGGAGAAATTGGCCTCCCCATCCTATTCCTCTGCCATCTTAGGACTGCCTCTGGACGTGGGGTATCTCTTCACAGCTGCTCCAGGAAAGCGCAGCTTCTGCTCCTTACCTTGGACAAGGGATAGCTCCTCATGGCCACCCCTCCTGACCTTGAACGTGGAGTAGTTCCTCTCAGCCTTCCTGCGCCCATGCTGCCGCCGCTCCAGGGAGCTAGGAAACCTAGCTCCCTGATCAGGGATTGAACTTAGGCCCTCTGTATTAGGAGGTCAGTGTCTTAGCCATTGGACCACCAGGGAAGTCCCTTGATTTTAAACTCTGTACTAAGGATTATATAACAATAATGTATCCTGCTTGAGGACAGTTTCTCCTTCCTGATGGCCTTCTGGCTAATCCTGTTATCTTGAAATGTGTATTGTGGGAGTGGGTCTAGTAAGATCTTCACAATTTCCAGACATTCTTTTGATTCATTGTAATAACTAATTGGAGAGTATATAACTCCCTTGCTAACACTGGTGAGGGGGCACTCTTTCTGCCCCTTTCTGATATCTATGTCAGAAACTTTCTCTCTTTTATACTTTAATAAACCTTTATTACACAAAAGCTCTGAGTGATCAAGACTCGTCTCTGGCCGTGGATTGAATTCTTCTCCCCTGGAGGCCAAGAATCACGGTGTCTTTCTTGGTTCAGCAACAACCTTTCAATGGCTAAAATGTGATCAAAGTTCAAAACTACCTCTCCTTAATTGAGGAATCTCTGTTCACATTTTACTCATTTGGCACCCTGAAATTGGAAAACAATAGGCAGTACAAGATGTTCAAAAACTATGATGAGTGTGATGTATTTTTAACCAATAACCCAGGTAATTCTGATGCCCTCTAAATTTGAGAAGTCTGGGTTATGTCAGACACTTTCAAAATCTTGGAAACATAACTCCAGTGAATTTAATTTGTGGAATGATGAATATATTAATAGTAAACAAATGAGAATGAATGCAGTTTACTAAATGGAGAAGATTTATATTTAAACTTTAAAGCATCTGTGAGTAACATTTTGTGTACATTTTAAGTTAATCATAGGACCATGAGGATCTTATTAAGCTCAGATTCCTGATTTCAGTAGGTGAGTGTTTAAATTATCAAAAGGCACATGATATTATGATGATAACAATAATGATGATAATCATTAATATATGGCCTCTACTGTCAATGGGACTTACAGCAAAGCAAGGAATGCAAACATTAAGTGAATCATATGTAGGGTGAGAGTTATAAAAGGAAAGTACAGGGTGCTATGGGAAGTCTAGCATGGATCCTAATATCATTCAATGAATATTGGGGAAGGCCTACTCCAGGAAGGCATCTTTACCCCAAATCCTGAAGGCTAGGAAAGGATGAACAAAGGGAATGGGAGGAGAGTGTTGTGGGGAGGGGAAATGGCATGTTCAAAGGTACACAATAGAAGTGAAAAATGCAATATGGCTAGAGTGGAGCAAGAAGAGTAGACAGGTCTACTAATATGTTCCTGGAGAATAACAACTATCTTTCCAACTCATTCTGCATCTGTCTTTGGAATGTTTTATCAGAATGTGGCTGCTTCCTTTTCATCATTCAGAACCCACCTACGATATTACCGCCTTTCTTGACCACCATGGCCATGTCTTTCTATCACTTTATCATGTTTTTCACTATACTCATCATATTAGAAACCATCTTTCTATTTATATGTTTTCTTGTTTATTACTTGTCTTTCTTTAATAGAACATAAGCTTATCGAAGGCAGGGGCTTTGTCTATCTCATTCACCACTACATCTCCACTGCCTAGAACAGTACTTGATCCACAATTATGATTGATAATTGTTAATTGATATTTGATTAGTGGTTAGCTGCTTTTAATTATATTGACCAAGTGGGATGGGGTTCTCATACCACTTTCCCTGACTTTGTATAGCTCTTGAAAGTTTTAGATATGATCAAAAAGCAAATGTAAAGCAAAAAGCAAAAAACAAAACAAAAAACCTGGTATTGAATGATTTTGTGATCAGAGTTGTAACTGTACTTCTCAATACATAAAATTATATACAAAATAGAGACGTGACAATCCTTTAAACAACCAGTTAGAACAGTATTTTCATGACAATAGTTAAATATTTAAATTGTCTTTTGTTTGTAAGATATGTCATGACACTTCATCAGTGATACTGGTGAATTCTAATTCTTACTCTTGCTTAAGTTATTATCCTTGATATAAGCCCACTCTCCCTGTCTCTTTAGGGAGAGTACCAAAAATTACACTAAAAACTCCTTAATTACAGTTCGCCTACTATTCCCTCGTATTTTCCCAGAGGTTGATTCATACGGGCATTGTTATAACTTGTTCCGTGCTCTGTAGAGAAGCATCATTGCTATCTAAAATCTGAAGAATCTACTGCATTTCCCACTTTGTTCCAGGTGCTAAAGGAGTAAAGGAGGGACATGGGAGAACATAAAAAGGAGTTTATTTTTCAGTTTGCAGGGAGTAAATGAGCCAAAGGTAAAGTAAATGAACCTTTTGTAAATTTCCTGGTCTCCACCAATGTATTCTAGGCTCGAACATTTTTAAAAGAGATCTCTCAAAGGCTTCACATCTACCAGTTTTTAAAAAATGGTCCATTCAGAATTTTCATGCTCTTTTCAGCTGGGCTTTTCTTTCCTGTGGCCTGACATACCCTCCTGCCTTCACTAGTGGCTTTTATTCTGAGCAACATCACACCTGTGTGTTTTCAGAAAGACCAGGGAAACATCTTTCCTCAGTCACCAACTCTCAGCTTTCTCTCCTGATTTATCTGAGGGCCATTGTGTTCTTTGGTTTGTCTTTCTTACCTTGTGTGATCTCGTAAAGTTTTCTTGTTATCTTTTAGGTCTCATAATATTTTTTTCCTTCTCCTTAGGGATCTAGCCTGGTTTTCCCTTTTTGTGTCTTTCTTTTTTCCCCCTTTTTAGATCACAGTATTACTCTGGGTTTTAGCCAACTTGGCATCTGGTTACCTTTTGAAACAGCCCTGAAATTTGACACGGTAGTGAAATTATGTTGCTGTGTTGTGAATCTTTAATGTCCTATTAAAACTAATTTCTAAATAACCTCTCTCGCCAACGAGGATCTAGGTTAGTACATGGAAATATCCTTTCTATTTTCCTTATGAGCATTTTATCTTGAGCCAGTGTTTTAAGATTGCAGAAATACGAGGCATGTTCGTATAGTCCTGTCTTGGCTTGGGTTGCCATAAAAACACCATAGACTGGGTGTCTTAAACGGTGGATATTTATTTCTCATAGTTCTAGAGGCTGAAAGCCAAAGGTTAGGTTGCCAATATGGTCAGGATCTGGTGAGAGTTCTCTTCCTGGCTTGCAGATGGCCTCACTGTAAATGTTTCTTCATGTGGTAGAGTTGTTAAGAATACAGTCTGTGGAGCCAAACTGCCTTGGTTTGTCTCCCAGCTAGCTCTCCCTAGCTGTGACTCTTTGGTCAAATTACTCAATATTTTTGTGCCTCAGTTTCTTCAAGTGTAAAATGGGTACAATAATAGTACTTATCTCATAGATTGTTGTGGTCATTAAATGGGTTAAATATATGAATTTCTTAGAAGAGTATCTGGTACCTAGTAACTTCTCAATAATTATTGCTACTAATGTAACCACTGCATTTGGTAATATGGTCTCTGTTCTAACTTCATATTGATTCTGCCTTTGTTCTTGACTCAGAGATTACAAGTGTGAGGTCATCCATTTTTCCCCAGTCCCAAAATCTTAACCAAGTGACTGAGGTTGGAATGGAATTTGTCTCATTCCTCCCTAGCAGGGAGCATCTGTATGGGCTTGGCTGAAGTTATGGTCAAGTAAACATGGGCCTTAATGGGGTTTCTGAGTCTGGAATTGGACTTAATGTGGAGGGTTGGTGGTTACCTGGTCTTCCCTGGTGGCTCAGGCTTGCAATGCAGGAGACCATGGTTCAATCCCTAGGTTGGGAAGATGCCCTGGAGAAGGGAATGGCTACTCGCTCTGGTATTCTTGTCTGGAGAATTCTATGGATAGAGGAGCCTGGCAGGCTACAGTCCATGGGGTCACAAAGAGTCAGACACGACCCGGCAACTAACACTTTCATGTGGGGTTTACCTAGTGCTATGGTCTGAATGTTTGTATCCACATCCCCCCCCCCCCCGGAAAATTCATATGTTGAAATTTTAGTATCCTATGTGACAATATTTGGAGGTGGGGGTCTTTAGAAGGTGATTAGGTCCTGAGAGCAAAGCCCTCACAAATGGGATTAGTGCCCTTATAAAAGAGACCCAAGAGAGCCGGTTCATTCCTTGTGCCATGTGAGGATACAATGAGAAGTCTGCAACCCAAAAGAGGGCCCTCACTCAACCATTCTGGCATCTTTACCTCAGACTTGCAACCTCCAGCACTGTGAGGAATAAATTCGTGTGGTACCCCTCTATGGTGTCTTGTCATAGTAGCCCAAGCTGACTAAGACACCTAGGGAGGGCAGAAGTAGGAATAGCCAGAGGTGAATGTCTTAAAGCTTGGGAAGCACAATACTATTTTCTAGGCAGCAAATGGAGGTCCATAAATGAAAAAGCCAAAAAAAGGATTAGAAATTGGTTGACAATGAAATGTAGCTAGGAGCAAGAGCCTAAAATGGGATGTAAAGCCAGAGACTATTCCAGAACTATTTCTGTGAGTGGGCTGAAGAATTAATCTCTTTCAAAGGCTCAGAATCAGGTAAACAGAAGTGGATGTTGAGTACCTTCATAGAAGGGGTCAGTTTCAGCAGTGGGCATCCTCAGTTATATATCCTCAATATACATATCAGTATCGGAATATATACTGACAGCCATTAAAGGCTTTAAATCCAAACCCAAGTTTTCTTCAGTAAGTAGGCATTGGCCATTTGAAGATAGCCCCTCTGTGAAACTGAGAAGTGTACATTTCTTGAGATTTACTTAAGTCAAAATATATATGATTTGAGACCATTACTTTATAGAGAAATGTTCCCATGTTACAATTTTCAAATCAATTTCCCATTCAGTTTTTTAGGAAGTAATTTTTCATTCTAAAGACTTAAAAAATCAAAACATGGATGTCCCACTCCCCCTATTCAATTAATAAAAAAAGTAATAGATCTTATATTAAAACCCATCCTTGACTAGAAGCACAGTAACCACTGTTCAAGGCAATTTGGCAATCAAAAAGTATTTTGTATGACAGCTGTTATGTGGAGAGGAGGATGACTAAACAAATGAAAGAGATCCCCCAAGAGAAATTTAGCATATTGACAGCACTAGTGAACAGCTTCTACCAAGGAAAGAACCTGTGGAAGGGAGTGAGTTTCCAAAGAGACTTCTCTTTAGATTATGAACTCCTGCATTTACTTCTCCCATGAATCCATTTCTTTCAGCAGTGCTCCTTAGCAAGGCCCATGGTCAGTAGTTCAGTTAAGGTACAATATTTCTTCACTGCAGCTCACAGAAGTTTCAAAGTACACTCTATGTACAAGTTTATAGAACACCGACTCACTAACTAGATTTTCTGACTAGTATCCCACAGCTCTCCCAATCCTCTCTTGGTGTCTCACTTACTTTTTTAAAAGAATAATTATTTATTTATTTTTGGCTATGCTAGGTCCTTGTTGCTCTGCATGGGTTTTCTCTAGTTGCAGCAAGTCGGGGGTTACTCTTCACTTTCTCTAGTTGCAGTGTGTGGGCTGCTCATTGTGATGGTGTCTGTTGTTGCAGAGCATGGACTCTAGGGCTTGGGGCCTCAGTAGTTGCAACACGTGGGCCCAGTAGTTGTGTCTCCCAGGCTCTAGAGCACAGGCTCAATAGTTGTGGCACACAGGCTTAGTTGCCATGCAGCATGTGGGATCTTCCCAGACCAGGGATCAAACCTGTATCTCCCGCATTGGTAAGCAAATTCTTTACCACCGAGAAACCAGGGGAGACCCCTGTCTCCCTTACTTTTATCTTGGGCCTAGCTTATTGCTGGACTTCTCAGGTGGCACTAGTGGTAAGCAATCTGCCTATCAATGCAGGAGATAAAAGAGACTCTGGTTCAATCCCTGGGTTAGGAAGATCCCCTGGAGGAGGACATGGCAACCCACTCCAGTATTCTTGCCTGGAGAATCCCAAGGACAGAGGAGCCTGGTGGGCTACAGTCCATGGGGTCGCAAAGATTCCGACATGACTGAAGCAACTAAGCATGCACACATGCAAGCTTAGAGCTGCTTCCCTCTCAGCGGCTATTCACTCTGACAAAGCAAGCTCTGATTGTGCTCTACCTCTTTGTGCAAGATTGAACCTCCTCTCTGTAGAACTGCCCAAACACCAGCTGAAGAAATCTGCCTTTGTGCCTTAATGTCACCCCAAGAACTTTGCCTAGTAGGCCCTTATTCCTGTGCACATACAACTCAGTTAGTTGTTCTATTCCTGCCCTTAGGCTTTCACAGTAATCCCAAAGATAGTTTCCTGTAACCATTTGTAATAACTGTTCACTGCTTTTTTAATCTTTTTTCTCCTTTACAATCCAGGCAGCTTGCATGTGGCTTTATGGCATCAATATCCCCTTGAGTGACACATGTCCAGGCAGAGGGTCACACATTAAATAATATGGTTAGTAGTTATGGGAACAGGGTATAAAGTTAAATCATTTATTCATCACTTTATTCAATGAATACCTTTTTATAGAGAACTATAACTAAATTTTATATTTATTTTTATGACAGTTTAAACATTAATTTTTATCAATTTTATTTTGAGTTAGTTATAGATTCAGGTACACTTGTAAGAAATAATACATGGAGATTCCACGTGTCCTTTACTGTGTGTCTCCCAGTGGCAATATCCTAAGAAATTATATTAAAATCCCACAACCAAGATTGGACACTGAATCCGTCAAGAAAAAGAATCATTCCATCACCTCAAGGAACCATCCTGTTGCACTTTTATAGTCACATTCATCTCCTGTGGCAATGTGTGGCCCTGTTATAGCTATATAACTCCCTATCCTTGACCCTGGCAACCACTCTATAATTTTGTAATTTTAATAATGTTACATAAATTGAATCATACAGCATGGAATCTTTTGGTATTGACATTTTCACTTGGCATTATTCCCTGGAAATTCACCCTGGTTGCTGTGTGTATTAATAGTCTGTTCCTTTTTTGCTGAGTAGTATTCCATTGTATGAGTATATCACAGCTTGTTTAACTATTCACCTGTTGAAGGACATTTGGGTCTTTACCACTTTTTGATTATTATAAATAAAGCTGCTGCTACTGGCTGGATTGTATTCTTCCAAACTTTATGTGTTGAAGTCCCAACCTCTAGTATTTCATAATGTATATTCATTTGGAGATAAGGTCTGTAATGAGATAATTAAGCAAAAATAAGGCTGTTTATGTATAGCAAAGACTACCACAATATTATAAAGCAATTATTATCCAATAGAAAAGAAATATTATTCAAAAAAAAGTGAGGCTATAAACCCAATACGTGTGGTGTCCTTATAAGAAAAGGAAGAGACACCAGGGGTGCAATGTGCATAGAGGGATGAAGGAAAACCCTGTGAAGAACTCACAAGAGGGTATCAACAAGCCATGGAGAGAGATCTCTGAAGAAACTAACTTGGCTGACATCTTGATCTTGGACTTCCAGCCTCCAGAACTGAGAAAAAAAAATATTTCTGTCATTTAAGCTACCTAGTTTTTGGTATTTTGTTATGACAGCCCAAACAGACTCATACAGCTGCTATGTGCAGGTTTTTGTATGAAAACAACTTTCATCTCTGAGATAAATTTCCAAAGCATGCTATTGCTGGGTTATATGATAGTTAGATGTTTTAGTTTTTTTTTTTTTTTTTTATGTTTTAGTTTTAAAAGAAATTGCCAGACTATTTTCTTGTTCTCTAGGGTAACTTACCATTTTACATGTCTACCAGCAATGTATGGTATGAGTGATGAAATTTCTTGTTGTTGTTCAGACACTAAGTTGTGTGATCTTTGTGATCTCACGGACTGGAGCATGCCAGGCTTCCCTGTCTTTTAATATCTCCCAGAATTTGCTCAAATTCATGTCCATTGAGCCAGTGATAACATCCAACTATTTCATCCTTTGCTAACCCCTTCTCCTCCTTCCATCTTTCCCAGCATCAGGGTCTTTTCCAATGAGTTGGCTCTTCGCATCAGGTGGCCAAAGTATTAGAGCTTCAGCATCAGTCCTTCCAATGAATGTTCAGGGCTGATTTCATTTAGGATTGACTGGTTTGATCTCCTTGCTGTCCAAGGTACTCTAAAGAGGCTTCTTCAGCACTATAGTTTGAAAGCATCAATTCTTCAGTGCTCAGCCTTCTTTATGGTCCAACGTTCACATTCATACATGATTACTGGAAAAACTATACCTTTGACTATATGGACCTTTGCCAACAAAGTGATGTGTATGCTTTTTAATATGCTGCCTAGGTTTGTCATACCTTTCCTTCCAAGGAGCAAGCATCTTTTGTGTCATGGCTGCAGTCACCATGTGCAGTGATTTGGGAGCCCAGGAAAATAAAATTTCCCACTGTTTCCACTTTTCCCCCATCTATTTGCAATGAAGTAATGGGACTGGATACCATGATGTTAATGTTTTGAATGTTCAGTTTTAGGTCAGCTTTTTTCATTCTTCTCTTTCACTTTCATCAAGAGGCCCTTTAGGTCTTCTTCGCTTTCTGCCATTAGAGTGATATCATCTGCATATCTGAAGTTGGTGGTATTTCTCCTGACAATCTTGATTCCAGTTTGTGAGTCATGCAGTCCAGCATTCTGCATGTTGTACTCTACATAATAGATAAATAAGCAGGGTGACAATATACAGCCTTGACATACTCCTTTCCTGATTTGGAACCATTCTGTTGTTCCTTGTTTGGTTCTAACTGTTGCTTCTTGACCTGTTTCTCAGGAGGCAGTTAAGGTGGTCTGGTATTCCCACCCCTTAAGAATTTTCCAGAGTCTGTTGTGATCCACACAGTCAAACGCTTTAGCATAGTCAGTGATGCCAAAGTAGATGTTTTTCTGGAATTCCCTTGCTTTTTATATGATCCAGCAGATGTTGGCAATTTGACCTCTGATTCCTCTGCCTTTTCGAAATACAGCTTGTATATCTGAAGTTCTCAATTCATGTACTGTTGAAGCCTGGCTTGAAGATTTAGAGCATTACCTTGCTAACCAGTGAAATGAGCTCAATTGTGCGGTAGTTTCAACATTCTTTGATGTTATCTTTCTTTGGGATTGGAATGAAAACTGACATTTTCCAGTGGCCTGGAAAACTGACATTTCCTGTGGCCACTGCTGAGTTTTCCAAATTTGCTGGTATATTGAGTGCAGGACTTTCACAGCATCATCGTTTAGGATTTGAAATAGCTCAGCTGGAATTCCATTATAACCACTAGCTTTGTTCATAGTAATGCTATGATGCTAGCCTCATCAGAATTTGGTATCATCACAATTTTTAAAATTTTCCAATAGGTATGTAATGATATTGTAGTTTTAATTTGCATTTTCATAATGGCTAATGGTATTGTACATCTTTTTATGTATATATTAGCCATCTTTGTATCCTCTTTGGTGAAATGTCTGCTTGTGTCTTTTGTCCATTTTCTAAAAGGATGGTTTGTCCTTTTTATTGTTGATTTTTGAGAGTTCTTTAAATATTCCAGCTACTAGTTCTTTGCTATATAAGATTGGAGGTGTTGGAGTGGCTGTGAGGAGATACCCCACGTCCAAGGGCAAAGGAGAAGCCCCAGTAAGATGGTAGGAGGGGCGAATTCGCATTTAGAATCAAATCCCTTTCCCACCAGAGATGCTCAGGGGCTCAAGCAAACCTTGTGTGCACCAGGACCCAGGAACCCCACAGAGACTGAGACAAAACTGTGTGACCATCTCCTGTGGAGGTGTGAATCAGCAGCGGACTACCACAGGGACAGGGGCTCTGGGTGCAGTAGACTTGTTATGGCATAAGCCCTCTTGGAGGAGGTCACCATTAATCCCATCATAGAGATGCCAGAACTTACACAAGACTGGGAAATAGACTCTTGGAGGGCACAAACAGAACCTTGTGCACCAGTACACAGGAGAAAGGAGCGGTGACCCCACAGGAGACTGACCCAGACTTGCCTGTGAGTGTCCAGGAGTCTCTGGATGAGGTGTGGGTTGGGGACACTGGGTGTAGCAGTACATGCATGGAATGTTTTGAAGGAGGTCACCATTATCTTCATTACCTCCACCATAGTTTGGCCCCAGGTAAATAGCAGGGAGGGAACACAGCTCCACCAATCAACAGAAAATTGGATTAAAGATTTACTGAGCATGGCCCCATCCATCAGAACAAGACCCAGTTTCCCCCTCAGTCAGTTTCTCCCATCAGGAAGCTTCCATAAGCCTCTTATCCTTCTCCATCAGAGGACAGACAGACTGAAAGCCACAATCACAGAAAACTAACCAATCTGTTCACATGAAACAAAGCTTTTTCTACCTCAGTGAAACTATGAGCCATGCTGTGTAGGGCCACCCAAGATAGACGGGTCATGGTGGAGAGGTCTGACAGAATGTGGTGCACTGCAGAAGGGACTGGCAAACCACTTCAGTATTCTTGCCTTGAGAACCCCATGAGCAGTATGAAAAGGCAAAAAGATAGGACACTGAAAGATGAACTCCCCAGGTCGGTAGGTGCCCAATATGCTACTGGAGATCAGTGGAGAAATAACTCCAGAAAGAATGAAGAGACAGAGCCAAACCAAAAACAACACCCAGTTGTGGATGTGACTGGTGATGGAAGCAAGGTCTGATGATGTAAAGAGCAATATTGCACAGGAATCTGGAATAGGTCCATGAATCAAGGCAAATTGGAAATGGTCAAACAGGAGATGGCAAGAGTGAATGTCGACATTCTAGGAATCAGCGAACTAAAATGGACTGGAATGGGTGAATTTAACTCAGATGACCATTATATCTACTACTGTGGGCAAGATCCCTTAGAAGAAATGGAATGGCCATCAGAGTCAACAGAAGACTCTGAAATGCAGTACTTGGATGAAGTCTCAAAAATGACAGAATGATCTCTGTTCATTTCCAAGGCAAACCATTCAATATCATGGTAATCCAAGTCTATGCCCTGACCAGTGACACTGAAGAAGCTGAAGTTGAATGGTTCTATGAAAACATACAAGACCTTTTAGAACTAACACCCAAAAAAGATGTCCTTTTCATTATAGGGGACTGGAAGGCAAAAGTAGGAAGTCAAGAAACACCTGGAGTGACAGGCAAATTTGGCCTTGGAGTACTGAATGAAGCAGGGCAAAGGCTAATAGAGTTTTGATAAGAGAATGCACTGGTCATTGCAAACACCCTCTTCCAGCAACACAAGAGAAGACTCTACACATGGACATCACCAGATGATCAACACTGAAATCAGATTGATTATATTCTTTGCAGCCAAAGATGGAGAAACCCTATTCAGTGCTGAATATTCATTGGAAGGACTGTTATTGAAGCTGAAACTCCAATACTTTGGCAACCTGATGTGAACAGCTGACTCTTTTGAAAAGATCCTGATGCTGGGAAAGATTGAAGGCTTGAGAAATAGTGGACGACGGAGGATGAGATGGTTGGATGGCATCACCGACTCAATGGACATGAGTTTGAGTAAACTCCGGGAGGTGGTGATGGACAGGTAGACCTGAAATGCTGCATTCCATGGGGTTGCAAAGATTCAGATACGACTGAACAACTGAACTGACTGACTGATATCACACACACACACACACACACACACACACACACATCTTACATAAATAGCTTATATAGCAGGGGAACGCTTTTAATTATTAACTAGGTACAGTTGAAATTACATGGTCTATTTCTTTTTGCATGAGTTTTTGTAGTCTTTTAAGAAATTGGTCTATTTCATCTATGTTATCAAATTTTCAGACATAGAGTTGTTTATAGAATTCTCTTATTATATTTTTAACAATGACACTTTCATAGTCATTTTTTCATTCTTGTTCCTCTGTTTATCTTTTCTTACCTTCCCATGGATTACTTCAACATTTTTTTTTGAGAAATGCATCTTGATTTACTTATAGTTTCTAAAGCACATGGCTTTGTATAATTTTTTTAGTGGTTGCTTCTAAATATTACAGTATACATATAACATCACAGTTTACTGGTATTTACATATTACAACTTTGAGTAAAATGTAAAAACATCTGTTTAGGCTCCTTTATATTCTATTTAAATACAGCTATTTTTCACAATTATACATTGTACACCATATCAGGGGCATTATGATTTTTGCTTCAATTATCAAACATGATTTCATAAATTCATGAGAAGTGGGTAATTTTTATATCTATCCTCATTTTCACTCATCTTAATCATCTTTTTCCTTTTCTGAAATTCCAGTTCTATTATCATTTCCTTCCTGATCAATAAATTTCATTTAGCTATTCTTTAAAACTATGTTTACTGGTGACACATTTTTTTAGTTTTATGCTGTCTAGAAATGTATTTTCCCTATATTCCTGAAAGATATTTTTGTCATATTTAGAATTTGCATTAGACAGTTCTTTTCTTTTAGTATATGGAATATGATACACCATTTCCTTTTGGCCTCCTTGGTTTCTGATGAGCAGTCTGCTGTCATTTTAATTACTCTTGCCCTATAGGTAATATATTACTTTTTTCTGGCTTTCAAGATTATCTCTGTCTTTTGTTTATGGACATTTAATTATAATGTGTTTCAGCATGCGTATTTGAAAAATTAACCATTTTGGGGATTTGCTCAGCTTCTTGAATTTATAGAGTTTTTGGGCCAAATCTGGGAAGTTTTCATCTTTTTAAAAAATGTTTTTTAAATTCCACTCTCTTAATCCTCTGCTTTGGCATTACAATGATATGGATGTTACCTCTTTTGTTTTTGTTTAGTAGACCCCCCAGAGCTGTTTATTTTTTCACTCTATTTTACCTTTGTTGCTTAGGTTGATAAATTCTATCAGTTTGTCCCCAGTTTCACTGATTCTGTCCTCTGTAATCTCCACTTTACTTTTGAACCCATCTGTGAGTTTTCAATTTCAGGTATTTTATTTTTCACTTCTATAATTTGGTTCTTTTTTATGACTTCAATTTCTTTGCTGAAATGTTCAAAAATTTTTTGGTTTTCATTTGTTTCAGAAAATTTATAATTGCTTGTTCAGTCATTTTTATGATGGTTTTATGATGGTTTGAAAGAATTTTCAGATATTTCTAACATGTGATTTATCTTAATATTGGCATCTGTTGCTGTATTTTCTCATTCCTGTTAGGATTTTCCTGATGCTTGGTGTTACAAGTGATTTTCTATACTATCTTGGAGATTTTGGATATTATGAGACTCAATCCTATTTACTTTCTTTTTTTTTTTTTAAGCAGGTCATCCCCTATTGAAGTGTAGCATGAGAGTTGTGTGTGGGGTGTAGGTTCAGTTTCCCATTTGGCCCCATGGATACCACCTGGAAAAAGTGGATTACTGACTCACAGTGCCTCATTGCAGATGGCTTAGGTGAAAGATTAGTTCCCTGTTCAACCTTGCTGACACTTTCTGACAAAAGCGAATCTCTTCGTCTCCAGGTGGAAGGTGTAAAATCAGCTTGCTGCTGGGCCACACTGCTGGCCATCACTGAGGGCCATCACTAACTCACACTGCTTTGTTGCTTCACGGTAGGGGGCAAGAATATCAGCTGTTACTGGGCAACACCAGGGGAGGGAGAAGAGGAAGTGGATTACCACATAACCCTGCCTACCACTGTCTCATTCTCTCTCGTTCATGAATAGGTGTTAAGACTAGGTGTTGAGGCTCAGGTCCTCACTAGTCCTGCTGTCACCAGGGCAAGTAAGAGGTGGAATGCTAACTAGTCTTGCATCACATCACCTCATTTAGTCTTATTGCTATGAGGTGTGTGTAGAGGGTCCCCTCCCCACTGGGTGTTGCAAGCAGCAGGGATAGGCCAGAGAGGAGCGCATTGCCATTGTGCTCAGTTGCATCCGACTCTATGTGGCCTCACGTGGCCCACCAGGCTCCTCTGCCATTGAATTATCTAGGCAAGAATACTGGAGTAGATTGTCTTTTCTCTCCAGGGGATAGTCCCGACCCAGGGATCGAACCTGCATCTCCTGCTTGGCAGCCGAATGCTATACCACTGAGTCATCTGGGAAGTTCCCAAGAAGAGTGCCTACTAGTCTTAAATTATAGCACTTCCTTCAGTCCCACTGACATTTGCTGTGGGTAAAGGTTCAGCTGTTCACTGGACTCTGGTGATACCACTGTGGCAGAGCACCACCTGCTTCCCCTGGGCAGGGTACAGAGGAAAAACTCCACATTTCACTTGCCATCTCTGCCAGGTGGGGTAATTGGGTTTGCCTGCCCAGGTAAGCGATGGAAGATTAGTTCCCCAACCTGCCCCCACCAATCCCACTGAGCACAGGGGTCAGAATCCTCAGTTTTTAATGCCCTTTTTTTAAAGTAGAGAAAACTTTTTTCTTCTTTGTAAATTAAAAAAATATATATTGGAGTCTAGTAGATTAACAATATCATGTTATTTTTCAGATGTACAGCAAAGTGATTCAGATATACAAATACATATATCTATCCTTTTTCAAATTTTTTTCCTATTTATGTTATTACAAAATATTTAGCAGAGTTCTCTGTGCTATAGGATAAGTCCTTGTTGGTTATCTATTTTAAATGTAGTAGTGAGTACACCCACTTTTATTATCATGACGCTTTTAGGCTAGTGGGAGAAACAGACAATAAAGTATATTCAAACAAGTATATAAATGTAGCTGTGATATGAGTTATGGAGGAAGAACACAGTTCTATAAGAAGGAAGAGGCTTTTTTTTTTGAGGAATTCATATTTAAAGCCTTAAAGGAGGGGAAGGGGCCAGTAATGTGAAGTGAAAAGTGTTTCTAGGAGAAGAAACAGCAAGTGAGATGGCACTATGGCAGGAAGTTCAGTTCAGTTCAGTTGCTCAGTCGTGTCTGACTCTTTGCAACCCCATGGACTGCAGCATGCCAGGTCTCCCTGTCCATCACCAACTCAGGGAGTTTTCTCAAACTCATGTCCATTGAATCAGTGATGCTATCCAACCATCTCTTCTTCTGTCGTCCCCTTCTCCTCCCACCTTCAATCTTTCCCAACATCAGGATTTTTTCAAATGAGTCAGCTCTTCACGTTAGGTGGCCAAAGTATTGGAGTTTCAACTTCAACATCAGTCCTTCCAATGGACACTCAGAACTGATCTCCTTTAGGATGGACTGAATGGATCTCCTTGCAGTTCAAGAGATTCTCAAGAGTCTTTTCCAACACCACGGTTCAAAATCATCAATTCTTCAGCGCTCAGCTTCCTTTATAGTCCAACTCTCACATCCATACATGACTACTGGAAAAACCGTAGCCTTGACTAGACGGACCTTTGTTGACAAAGTAATGTCTCTGCTTTTTAATATGCTATATAGGTTGGTCATAACTTTCCTTCCAAGGAGTAAGTGTCTTTTAATTTCATGGCTTCAATCACCATTTGCTGTGATTTTGGAGTCCCACAAAATAAAGTCTGCTACTGTTTCCACTGTTTCCCCATTTATTTGCCATGAAATGATGGGACCAGATACCATGATCTTAGTTTTCTGAATGTTGAGCTTTAAGCCAACTTTTTCACTCTCCTCTTTCACTTTCATCAAGAGGTTCTTTAGTTCTTTTTCATTTTCTGCCATAAGGGTGGTGTCATCTGCATATCTGAGGTTATTGATATTTCTCCTGGCAATCTTGATTCCAGCTTGTGCCTCATCCAGCCCAGTGTTTCTCATGATATACTCTGCATAGAAGTTAAATACGCAGGGTGACAATATACAGCCTTGACATACTCCTTTTCCTATTTGGAACCAGTCTGTTGTTCCATGTCCAGTTCTAACTATTGCTTCCTGACCTCCATACAGGTTTCTCAAAAGGCAGGTCAGGTGGTCTGGTATTCCCATCTCTTTCAGAATTTTCCATAATTTATTGTGATCCACACAGTCAAAGGCTTTGGAATAATCAATATGACAGGAAAGAAACTGGATATTTAAGAAAGTGAATACACATTGGAGAAATTGAGGTGTGTAAGTAGTGAGTGGGTAAGTCTAGAGAGTCAGCATTATGTGATCATGAAAGGATCGTGAGGGCTTTGTTAAGGAATTTGGATTTTGGTCCTAAATGCAGAGAGAGGGAATTAAAGCTTTTAAAGAAGAGCAGAGGTATCAGACAAAAGACTCAGTTCGAGTAGAAGAAAGGACAAGATGGGATGGGGAGGAAGGTGGGAGGTGGGTTCTGGATGGGGAACACACGTGCACCCGTGGCTGATTCATGTTGATATATGGCAAAAGCCACTACAATAATGTAAATTAATTAGCCTCTAATTAAAAGAAATAATTTAATTAAAAGAAAGAAGAAGGTATGATTTGATGCAATCGTTAAGAAAATATACCCTGGCTTCTGTGTAAAGAGACATAGGAAAGGAAGAGTAGAATAGAGAGACTAGTTATGAAGCAGCAGTAGAAATCAAGGTGAGAGATAATGAAAGCATATAACTGCATAGTAGCATGGAGATGGAGAGAGGTGGAAGTATTTGAAATGAAATATGTACCTCATTCATCAATGGGGAACTGGATTTTAGAAATTCATGTATTTAACTGCATTAGCATTGTATGAACTCCCTATGGCACAATGCCTATGGAGAGGGTCTATATTTCTTACTATCAACAAGCAAGTTAAGGATGTATTGCCTTCTGAATTTACGTTCTCTGTATTGTTAGTGATACTTCTAATGGTAAGATAGCTAGGCCTAGAAATGAACCGACATAGAAGACTGTACCTCTTCAAACTGCAAACACATTTATGTATGCTTTAACCATTAAAATAATCCCATGTTAGTATTTGCAAAAGAAGACTATTTTCTGGGGATCAAAAGATCTCTGGTAAGGAAGAAAAGAAGAATAAAGTAGCATAATGGAACACAGCTTAGCTCAGAATAAGTCCTCAATAAATATGAGCTGATATTAGATGAAGTTTAATTCAATATAGTTTGATGAAAATGCCTATATTTTAAAAGCTTAGTTTAAATGACAGGAAGAATTTACAAATCCAAATATTTGGAGCAGGGTTTTTTTTTTTTTTTGTCATGTGGTTCATTATTTATTTTATGAAAATGTGTTTACATATATAATTAAAAGCTTGATAGATAAGCTGGGCATTAGAGAAAGTTAAATTTAATATTTTATAAGCCAAACATCCCCTGGAATTCAATCAAAATGAAGCTAGGGCCTTATACTATTCTCTTCAATAAGCAAATAAGGATTTTTTGTAAAATTATTTTCAAAGAGTGCCTCTGTATCAGTCAGGGTTCAGTTGTAGGAGACAAAAACCACTCTCCTTTCTAGGTTTGTAATACATGGAAGATGGACTTCCCAAAATATTGGGTGGGTTAGAGGAATGTGCTCTGAACTGGACTTCCAGAAATGAATCTGAGAATAACACTAAAGAACTAGTCTTTCAGAGGATAGGCTACCTCTGTTCACATCAGACAGGCAGAGAATCAGGAACTTCCCACTGGAACTGTTGAGTTCAAGGACACAGCCATGACTATGCTTAAGGGATCTGAAAGCCACCACTACTGCAGCTATCTCTTCACCTCATGAAACTGATGCCAGGGTGTCCAAGGCTGAGCCCATCCTTTATCCCAACACAACTGCCTCTCAATGTCAGCTAAGTTAATGGGAGCTAGAATGCTGCTGCAGAAAAATCCAGGGTCTTCAAGACTCCTTGCCAGCAACAACCAACAAAGCAGTAGGAAAATTATCCTCAAATCACTTATCCCCTCTAAATCTCATGAAAGTACATATAGTTCATGGAACCTCATTTACATTTACTAATATACTGTGGAAGAGGCTCAAAAAGGTAGATTTTATTCTTCCAGGCTAAGAAGTATGGGAAAACATGCTGGAAGGAGGTGAGAGTGAATGCTGAATGCAATTCACTATGTTCATCACCATTTTTTGCTAGTAAACATGCTACACATTTGTCTTTCCATACTTACAGAAACAATGATGATAATCTGGTAATACCTAACATAATGCAACTCTTTCTGGTAAAAACAAAACTGCATCCATCCCCTTCCAAAAAGGGGGAGATCCATAGTCTCATCAGTAATGCAATCAATTTCTGCATGATATCCATTCATTGCATGCTTTTGTCATAATCCCACCTGGAGATAATGTAACTTAAAGGCTATTATAAGTTTAATTAATACCAATATGTTTTTGCATAAAATGGTTGGGGAAAGAGAAAAGGAAAGGAAAAAATGTGTGTGTGTGTGTGTGTGTGTGTGTGTGTATAGGATGATTATAGCAATTCTCATTTTGAAACTGGTTTACAAGTCATGGTCTCCTAAGTATTTATAAATTGCTTCTTCCTCTATCTTTTCTGTGTTCTTTTGCCTTCAGCCAGCACCTCTGCAGTTTGGGCTCTTAACTTTGTGAGGTGACCTAAAGTTGTTCCTAAGGGGCATGAGTCCTTCATTATTCTGCTGGCTTCCATTGCTACAGTCTTCCATTAATTCTATTTTCCCCCTGTACTTCAGGAGCACACTTTTATCACTGGTTTATATATAACCTGCTTTTATTTATTATTTTGGTTATTTAATTAAATGTACTTATTTTCAATAATGCAATAAGCATTCTCATCCAAACCACTCAAAACAAAAGCTAGTGCCTTAACAATAACCTCTCCTGGCGCCACATTTTCCTCCCTCTGAAATAGCACCAATCTGTTTCTCCTATTTATGAGTTCTTTGTTCTGCTTTTATATAGTTGTGTTTTATAGAATGGATATCATGGTGCATGTAGTGTTTAGGATTTATTTTGACTTCTTTTAACTTAACATTTTTTCTAAAATAACATACCTATTGCTGTGTGTTACTGTAGTTCATTCATTTTGACTGGATTATACTAACCCATTAAGTGTATTCCACAGTTTATTTATTCTCTTATTTATTGTAAACATTCTCATACATATTTCTAGTTGTATATACAGAAAAACTTGTCTTTGTTATATACCTGAGAGTGGAATTGCTAAGCTATAGGCCATGTGAATGTTCAGTTTTAGAAGGCAATGTGAAACTGTTTTTCATAGTTGTTGCAGAAATTTTCATTCCCAGAGTCATTTGATGGCTCTACATTATCTCCAAATTTAGCTGTTGATAGACTTTTACGTTTTTGCTAGTAGAATGTGTATACACTGGTATTTCAGTAAGGTCTTGAGTTGAATTTTCTCAGTCACCTTTGGTATTAAACACGTCATACATTTTTGGTCTTATGTGTCTCCTCTTCTGTGAGATATCCCGTGCCCATTTTTTCTACTGGGTGTTTGTGCTTCCCTTATGGTTATATAGAATTTATGTATTTTTGATGTATTTTTGATACTCTTTCTTGATTGTATGTTCTGTGAGTACAAATTCCAGGTTTGTTGCTTGTTGTTTTCACTTTATTTTAGGTGTCTTTTAACAAGTTTAATTATAGTCATAACTATCAATATTTTTGTGTTTTGTTAAAAAATTTCCCTACATCAAGGGCTGAAAGAGTTTCATGTATTTTTTCTACAAAGTATTTTAAAATTTTATTTTTGACTTTTAAATCCCTGATCCACCTGAAGTTGTTTTCTGGATGTGGTGTGAGGTAGGGACTGATTTCATCTTTTTACATATGGTAGTCATTTTACCAGCTTCATTTATGGAATGGCCACTACTTTCTCCACTGAGCAGATATGCCATCTCTGTCTTATATCAAAATTTATTCATGGGTGGGTCTGTTTCTGTTATTTTCTATTCCATTTGTCATTTTATCTGTCTCTGCTCCAATATTACACTGCTTTAAATATTATAGCTTTATAATAACTCCTAATATATGGGTAGGGCAAACACTCCAAACCTGCTCTTCATTTTTAGTTATGTTCTGGCTATTATTGACCCTTTTATCTTCAATATTTTATAATATCAAGTCACATGGAGATGCTGTTGGAATATAAGTTGAAATTGCATTGAATTTATTTCTAGGTAAATTTGAGGAAACAATATATTTATTTTCTTCCTATCCAATAATGAAGCATATTTTATTGAGATCTTTAAAAATGTATCTTAATAACACTTTATAATTTTCCCTATAGATGTCTTGTACAACTTTTATTAGATTTACCCCCAGACACTTGATATTTCTGATATTATTGTAAATTGTATCTTCTCTATAAGTACATTTTAATGGTTTGGTACTCTTGAACAGAAATGCAAAATACTCTTTTATATTTATCTTATAGAAAGCTACTTTGCTAAACTTTTCTGTTATTTCTAATGATGTGAGTTACTTGGGTTTTCTAAAAACATCACATCATCTATAAGTAATCTTCAAATAATCACAATTTTATTTCTTCTTTTCCAACCCTTATTTGTCTTACAGTCTTACTATACTGGATCAGACTCCAAATACAACATTGATTAAAAGTGGTAATAATACATTTCTCTGCCTTATTCTTGACTTGAAAGAGAATGCTTCCAATGTTTGCTCATTTTAGGTAATGCTAACTTTGTGATTGTTTTACAAGTATTTTTATCAGGTTAAGACATCTCTTCTTCCATTTCTAATTTAAGAACTTTCCTTTTTATCCTAAATGGATTTTTAATTTGTTGATAGATTTCACATCTACTGAAATAATCATGTAGTTTTCCATATTGATCCACTAATGTAGTAAGGTACATTCATAGATTTTTCTGATACTAAACCATTCTTGCATATCTGGGATAAATTCATTTGGGTTATGATAAACTGCCTTTTCTATACACCATTGGGTTTGATTTACTAATATTTTGTTTGCTTTGCATCTGTATTCATAAGTCAAGAGAATCCATAATCTTCATTTCTCATAATTTCAATGTTCTTGTGTCAAACTATACTTGCCTTGAAAAATAGGTTGGGTAGTATTCCCTCATTTTCTGTTATCTGAAAGTATTTGTATAAAACTGGTGTTATATATTTTTTGAATGTTTAGTAGAACTCATCTATAAAACAGTTTTGATATAATGTTTCTTTTAGTGGAAGATTTTAACCACTGCTTTAACATTTTTAAATAGTTACAAGATGATTTAAGATTAAAAAATATTTTTGAATATGTTCTGATAAGTAATATTTTTTTCTAAGAATTCTATTTCTCCAAAGTTTTCAAAAGTGTTGGCTTTTGGTGCTGATGGCATTATTTTATTATCCTTTATAACACTATGTTATTTGTATTTACACCTCCCTTTTCATTCATATGTTATTTGTCTTCTCTCTTTTTTTTCTCCTAATCAATTTTTCCAGAGGCTTGTTTATTTTGTTACTTTTTCCAAAGAAAGTGTCTTCTGTGTTTGTATCTTTGTTTTTAATTTCATTAGTTCCTAGTGTCATTTATTATATATTTTCTAGTATTAACACTCTCACTGAGCTTACTCTCTTGGGTCTTTCTAAACAATGTCTTAAGCTAAACAGTTATCTCATTTATTTCACTACTTTTTTACTTGCTTCATCTTTATTATAGATATTTAAAGCTATAAATTTCCCTCAAAATACTGCTCTTATTATAGCCTGGAAGCTTTGTTTTATAGTTTTTTAAAATTATTTTCAGTTGTATGTATCTTTACATTTCCATTGATTGTTTGACCACAGGCACAAATGACTGAGCTGCTTACTCTGTAGCCTGACCACTCTGGAGAAACTTCTTTTACTGTTTCGGGCCTCACTCAGAGTTGACAGAATTATGAGTTACTTGGTGATTGAGTCAGAGCATCTCATTTAAGCTTGGTGTAGGTCGACACCCAAATGCAAGGAAGCGTCCAAGTATTGTGCCTCTTTATTTAATGGTAGGATCTCTGAGATGTAGAAACTTGCTTTACTCTTTGGAGAGGATACCCTAGTATATCCCTGGCCAATGAAACTTTAGAAACTTCATGGATCTTATCTTCTAAACACCAAGATATTTGGAGTTCCTGCTCACCACATTCTTATCAGCATGATGTCATCAACAATCATAGACTGGCAACATGTCCTGTCAGACAATCAGGGTTCCAGTGTTCTAAATTATGAGAAAAAAATTGATGTAACATTGAAACAAAACAGTGTTGATCTAAGAGCACTTCTTGTCGGATTTGAGGCTATTGCTTCTGGTCTTTTGTACTGAATGGTTCAGGGGTAACAATTTCCCAAGTTGATAACTGCAAACTAGGTGCTGGGGACTGTGTCGATTTGCTTCAGTCTCTTTAAGGGACCACATGTAGAACAGAATCTGCAAATTGGAGTTTCTCATTGATTAAGCTGAAGATAGTTCCTTGTGGGTCTCTAAGACCTGACTCGACAGCAAAGGCAAAATGGACCACTGAGATGGAAAGTGACAGTAATCACAATCCCTGCACATGTCTTTGATGATGTCACTACTCTTTGTACTTCTCCCAGTAATACAATATTCTGTTTGGTTTTTTGTTGGTAGAGAGGGAAGTTTCAAGCTTTCACCTAGCTCTTTTTTCCATAATAGCCCTTGTTGTACAGGTTAGGGAGGCAATGTAGGGGTTTTAGCAGTTGCTAAATAATAATTCTATACAGTCCATGGAATTCTCCAGGCCAGAATACTAGAGTGGGTAGCCTTTCCCTCTTCCAGGGGGATCTTCCAACCCAGGGATTGAAGCCAGGTCTCCCGCATTGCAGGCAGAACCCAGGTCTCCTGCATTGCAGGTGGATTCTTTACCAGCTGAGCCACAAGGCAAGCCCAAATAGTAATTCTAATTTATGCATGTGAGACCTGGAAGAATAGCCAGATGATTGGTTCACAGACCTACTGAACCCTCCGTGAGATGGCTAAAATACCATTTTGTCATTGGACTCTTATAAATCCCTGCATTTATCAATAGACCACAATGACATTTTAGACCTCCAGGATTTAGCATAGCTCAAAACCAGCATCCCATGATCCCTAAAGACTTAGGTATTTCTCTTTTCCCAGTATGCAGTTCTCCTGGTAAATGACTACAGCTTCCTTTTGGTAAATCTAGGAATAAAGGTGCATAGTACATACTTATGGTCATATTAAAAGATTCTCCCTAAAGGAGCTTTTGTTTAATCAATTGTCTCAGGCTTGGGAATTGGGTAAGGGCCCATGTTATATACATATAAATACAGTAGTCAGTTGCTCATCTATTTTAGTCCAAGAGCATCATAATTAATTAGCTACTACCTAAGTTCCTATGCAGGTCCAGCCATTCTGAATGGTACTCTAGCTCCACTGCTTATCACAGTAAGCATGCTTACCTTGCCTCTGGTGGTTCAGTGCTACCACTGATACCATCATTCCCACTGAAATAAGGAAGACCATTTCAATAGTGGACCTCCCACCTTCCTCTCCAAACTTCAGAGGACAGCCACTATAGCCATTACTTTAAAAAATCCTCCTTTTTAGTGAAATATAGCATACTCAGAAAAGTGCAAAAAAACCAAAAATGTACAGCTTTGTGAAAAAGTGAAACATTTGTACAATGAAAGTGAACACTTGTACAATAATCATGCAGATTACAAAATGAGGTATTGCTTGTGTGTGTGTGTGCACGTGTGCATGCACACTTAGTTGCTCAGTCATGTCCAACTCTTGTGACCCCTTGAACTGTAGTCTGCCAGGCTGTTCTGTCCATGGAATTTTCCAGGCAAAAATATTGGAGTCGGTTACCATTCCCTCCCCCAGGATATCTTCCTGACCCAGGGACTGAACCCATGTCTTCTGTGTCTCCTGTATTACAGGTGGCTTCTTTACCTGCTCAGACATTGCTATAGGGAAGTCTATAGATATCCTCTGTATGTCACTTTCAAGTCAAATAATTCCCTCTCTTTCCAAATTAGGACTATTATCCTGATTTTTATGGTAAGCATTAAATTACATTTATATATAATTTTACCCCCTTAACATGCATCCCTCATCACACAATATTTGGCCTGTCTTTGAACCTTGTTTAGAAAACATATATTGGGAGTATATATTCAGTGGGAATATACATATTTTATCTGGTTTCTTTTTCCCATCTTTATAGTTGTGAGATTTATCCAAGTTGTCACAGGTAGTTATAGCTCATTTTGATTGCTGTATAGTGTTCATTCTATGAATATACTACAATTTATCCATTCTGTTGAAAAATGTCTGGGTTATGTTTGGTTTGATACTGTTATGATAATGCTGTAATGAAATTCTTACATATATCTTGCTATGCATACATACCTGGTTTTCTGTTGAGTATATACCCAGCAGCAGAATTGTCCTTCCTTCTATTTACCCATACTTCATATTGTCTCCATGAATTTTCTGGATATATATTTTTAAAATTTTTGGAATTTTTGGCTGTGTTAGGTCTTCATTGCTGTGAGCGGGCTTTCCCTAGTTGTGGAGAATGGGGGATATTCTCTATTTGCAGTGCACAGGCCCCTCATTGTCCCAGCCTCCCCCTCATCTCAACCCTCTCCACTCCCCCGTTGCAGAGCTTGGGCTCTAGAGAACACAAGCTCAAACAATTGTGGCTCATGGGCTCCAGAGTATGGGCTGAATATTTGTGGTGCAAGGGGCTAGTTGCTCAGCAACATGTGGAATCTTCTGGAGCCAGGGATTGAACCCGAGTCCCCTGCATTAGCAGGCAGATTCTTAACCACTGAGCCACTGGTGAAGTTAAGGATATTTTCTTCATAACTATATTTTAGTTCATGAATTCTTTCTTCCTCTGCATCTAATCTCTGTTTGACTCAACTACTAATTCTTATTCTCAACTATTGCAGTTTTTACTTCTAGAAGTTCCACTGTTTAAAAATCTGGTATATGTTTCTCTGTTCTTGTTCTCTGTTTAAATTTCCATCGTTGTTCTTATCTCCTAGAAGCTAGTAAACAAAGTTATTTTAAAATTTATGTTTGAAAATCTCAGTATCTAGCAACATAGTTTTGTTTCTGTGCCCTGCCATTGCTTTTATTTCTTGTTCATATTGCTTGGTTTGTTTTCTGTTTCATGCATTCCAGGTAGTGCATTTAAACATTTGCTTTTAGAAACAATATGAAACTTTAGATAATTTTATCTTCCAAAAGCATTGCTTCTGCCAGGTACCTGGAAACACTAGCAATCTGGGATCATCTTAATCTAATATTAGGATTGAAATTTTTCTGACTTGCCAAAATGACTCAGAGCTGAACTGTAATGTGTGTGACAGCTTTTTTACTTCTAATTCATTCTGAATCCTACAGCACAATTCTGTAGCTGTCCAGCTCAAACTGCAGGGGTTTTACCAGAACTTCTACTCTTGATTGACCTTATTGATAAATCATGTGTCGTTGTCTGAGCTAGTGCATTTAAATCAGGTATTATTAAATTAACCATCTCTACAAATCCTATCAAAAAGTATGTTCTTCCTTTGTGCAGCAGTCTTAAATCTATTCATGCACATATTCCTCATGTTTATTCAGACAGAAATTAACAGAATCTTGGAATACTTTTGCACATGATTCTTCTTCTTGCACCAGTCAGACTTTGACGGGTGGTAGCACTATGGGGCAGAGAAAGCAATGGCATCCCACTCCAGTGTTCTTGCATGGAGAATCCACCAGGGGGAGCCTGGTGGGCTGTCGTCTATGGGGTCGCACAGAGTCTGACACGACTGAAGCGACTTAGCAGCAGCAGCAGCAGTAGCACTGTGGGGTTGGATGGTTGGATGACATCACCGACTTGATGGACATGAGTTTGAGCAAGCTCTGGGAGTTGGTGATGGACAGGGAAGCCTGGCATGCTGCAGTCCATGGGGTCACAAAGAGCTGGACATGACTCAGTGACTGAACTGAACTGAACACTATGGTGTATTTCAGTAAGGCAGGACCACATTCATCAATTTATGAGAAGGGACTTCTGCTGCTGGCAAAGGAAATTCAGTAGACTTTGGAGGACCAGAATATTCATTTGTTATGAATTGTTCCAGTTTCTATATTCACTAATTTTTCCAATTGCTTTGTCAGACTCATTGACCAGTTAGAATGGACATCTGATCAATTAGTATGGATACTCATCAGTTTCAAGTCTTTCATCAAATATTACCCTCTTAATGAAGAATAATATGATCACTTCATTTAAAATTCATTCTGCTCCAAACCCTGGCACTCCCCTCTCTCTTATTTCACTTCACTATCACTATCACTTTCTAGTATACTATATTGTTTTAATATATTTATTTGTTAAATTATACTTATATATTTTTATTATTTATTAAATTTATTTATATAAATATATTTATCCTTCATTTCTGTATTGTGCCACTGAAATATAGGCTATATGAGGGCAGGGTTTTACTTTTCATATTCACTGCAATAACTGCTTAATAAATATTTGCCAAATCTTTGAATGGCACCTAATACTGTATCAAGTAGCATTCATTTATAAACAAACAAGACCACTTAGGCTATTTTAAGCCTGTAATGGTTTAATACAGGGAATTAGGGGCTTATAAAGTTACTGGTAGTGAAGTAGACTCTAGGCTAGGCTTCTAGGAAGGACTAAGTGACCCTAATGGGTCAGCATTAAGCTTCTTCATTCAAGAAGGTAACAGCAGTGAGGAACTCATGACTAAAACATTAAAGTTAACCTTAAGACCACATGGCCATATCTGCAATCCAACGATAAGGAATTTACTGCTGTTACTATGATTACCTCTCAATACTCACGGATCTAGTGACTGCACCCTGGAATATTGGTGCAGCAAGATCCAAGTCTTCCAGATCTTGCTTTTGGTGATTAGCAATGGCCAAAGCTGCAGGAAGATGTCCCTACCTTATTGAAATTTCCCTAATTTGTATTCAGAACCATGGAGTATTCAGCCTTCTAGTATCTCCATTATAGGTAGGTACACTAGAAGGACGTGGGAATAGATAATGTGTCCCAGTTCATTATATCTACTACATCAGTTGCACAATTCAGGATGTATGAATATTACTGGGTTGGCCACAAAGTTCATTTGGGTTTCTCTGTAACATCTTTTGAAAAAAAAAAAAAAAAATTTATTTTTAATTGAAGGATAGTTGCTTTACAATATTGTGTTGGTTTCTGCCATACATCAACATGAATCAGCCATAGGTATTTCTTGTATGACTGAGGGAGTTCAAACCGGTGCTCTGTGACAACCTAGAAGAGTGGGATGGGTTGGGAGGCGGGAAGGAGGTTTAAGAGGGAGCTTAGTTCAGTTCAGTCGTTCAGTCATGTCCGACTCCTTGCGACCCCATGGATTGCAGCACGCCAGGCCTCTTTGTCCATCACCGACTCCAGGAGTTTTCCTAAACTCATGTCCATTGGGTCGGTGATGCCATCCAAACATCTCTTCTTCTGTCGTCCCTTTCTCCTCCTGCCCTCAATCTTTCCTGGCATCAGGGTCTTTTCAAATGAGTCAGCTCTTCACATCAGGTGGCCAAAGTACTGGAGTTTCAACTTCAACATCAGTCCTTCCAAAGAACACTCAGGACTGATCTCCTTTAGGATGGACTGGTTGGATCTCCTTGCAATCCAAGGGACTCTCAAGAGTCTTCTCCAACACCATAGTTCAAAAGCATTAATTCTTTGGCACTCAGCTTTCTTTATAGTCCAACTCTCACATCCATACATGACTACTGGAAAAACCATAGCCTTGACTAGTTGGACCTTTTGTGGCAAAGTATTGTGTCTGCATTTTAATATGCTGTCTAGGTTGGTTATAACTTTTCTTCCAAGGAGTAAGCGTCTTTTAATTTCATGGCTGCAGTCACCATCTGCAGTGATTTTGATATTTCTCCCAGCAATCTTGATTCCAGCTTGTGCTTCATCCAGCCCAGCGTTTCTCATGATGTACTCTGCATATAAGTTAAATAAGCAGGGTGACAATATACAGCCTTGACATACTCCTTTTCCTATTTGGAACCAGTCTGTTGGTCCATGTCCAGTTATAAATGTTGCTTCCTGATCTGCATACAGGTTTCTCAAGAGGCAGGTTAGGTGGTCTGGTATTCCCATTTCTTTCAGAATTTTCCAGAGTTTATTTTGATCCACACAGTCAAAGGCTTTGGCATAGTTAATAAAGCAGAAATAGATGTTTTTCTGGAATTCTCTTGCTTTTTCGATGATCCAGTGTATGTTGGCAATTTGATTTCTGGTTCCTCTGCCTTTTCTAAAACCAGCTTGAACATCTGGAAGTTCACAGTTCATGTATTGTAGAAGCCTGGCTTGGAGAATTTTGAGCATTACTTTGCTAGCATGTGAGATGAGTGCAATTGTGCGGTAGTTTGAGCATTCTTTGGCATTGCCTTTCTTAGGGATTGGAATGAAAACTGACCGTTTCTAGTCCCATGGCCACAAGAAGGAGGGGACATATGTATCACTGTAACATCTTACGGAAAAACCCAAATGAAATTTTTGGTCAATCCGTTAGATTGAACCATACATCATGTTTTCTTATTCAAGTCTCCTGCATTGCAGGCAGATTCTTTACCTTCTGAGCCACAAGTGCTGTGCCGTACTGTGTTGCTCAGTTGTGTCTGACTCTTTGTGACCCCATGGACTGTAACCTCCCAGGCGCCTCTGTTCATGGGGATTCTCCAGGCAAGAATCCTGGAGTAGGTTGGCATTTACTCCTCCAGGGCATCTTCCCAACCCATGGATTGAACTCAGGTCTCCCTCACTGCAGACAGATTCTTTATTGTATGAGTCACCAGGGAAGCCCCTGAGCCACAAGGGAAGCCCTCAAACATCACTATTCTTTTGCAAAGAAAGAGAGGCTTATTACTCAAAGCTAGTATAAAGAATGCCTTTTCTCCCTAAATTGCTTTGACAACTCTGGAACATTCTTTTTACAGAGATATCTTTCTTGTTCTCTCCTTTGTGAAATTATAGTTGAAACCAACTTATAGCAATTACACTTCCCCTACCTGGTTATAAAAGTGATTATTGGTTAGCAGAGGCATACTAAGAGGGGAGGGCAGTAGGAGCAATCTGCCTTGTAAGTAGGTTTTATTACTACCATTGTTTAGAAATGATGGCACATGGTGATAATAAAAAGCAAACCCACTTTTAGCTGATTATATTATTCTTTTAAAATTCTTTACAGAAAATATACCCCTTATTGTCTGCACTCAGGGAAGTTGCTCCACTGCCCCATCCTTGTTACATCACTGTTGTTAGCATTATTAAGGTTATTATTTCTTAGAATACGAGATTTTCATCTTGCACCCTAGGTACACTCTAGAAAACAGATTTGAAAACAATGTCATGAGGTGTAAATTTAGAGGAGTGATATTAAAAGCAGAGATGTAGAATAGTGATTATCATAGTATCATGATATCATTATCATTATCAGTGATTATGTGGCTGTACATTTGAAAGAGCTGCAGAGCTTTTGAAAAAAAAAATGCTGATCCCTGAGCTCCACCAACACTATCTTCTGATTAAATTGGTCTGGCATGCTGGCATGATGTCTGAGCCTGGGTATTTTTTAAAAAGCTTTGTGATTCTACTGAGCAATCAATGTTGAGAACTACCACTTTCATAATAGTAAAGCTCTTCTAAGGTGTATTGTCTAAGAGTGAATGCTTGCAGATGGGGTAGGGGAGCATTCTGCTGCTATGCTTTAAGTAATCAAAGCTTGCTAGAAGTAGCAGCCTTGGTATATGGTATAGCATAGAGCAGCAGGAAAAATTGTTAGCATGGCAGCTTCATCTGGGTTTGGAATTGGATAGCTGTGTGAAAGCAAATTTCATTGGAAGGGAAGGAAATAACTGGGAAAAGGAGCCTGGTGGTAAGTAAGTTTGGGATTTGGAAGTTCCTGATTTGTGGCCACATTCTGAGGTTATATATCACATGATCAAGACAGTGGATTCAACTGACCCACTAGGATTCCCAGGAGTGGAACCCATCTGGAACTCTCTAAATTTGAGTGGCTGGGCCAGACTTGTATCTAGGTCAGTGGTTTTCAACCTTGGATGTATTCAGGATTATCTGGGGAGTTGTAAAATATACTGATATCAATCTGGAATGAAACCTGGGGAATTGATACTTCCTATTTTTGTGTTGTAACACTAAAAAAAGGGAGGAGCCAAGATGGCGGAGGAAAGGACGGAGAGACCACTTTCTCTCCTACAAATTCATCGAAAGAACATTTGAATGCTGAGCAAATTTCACAAAACAACTTCTGATCGCTAGCAGAGGACATCAGGCGCCCAGAAAAGCAGCCCATTGTCTTCGAAGGGAGGTAGGACAAAATATAAATGACAATAAGGGAGTCAAAAGAACTACGGACGGAGACCAGTCCCGGGAAGGGAGTCTTAATAGAGGAAGTTTCCAATCACCAGGAAACCCTCGCACTGGCGGGACTGGGGGAAGTTTTCGGAAATCTAACTGGGAGGAAAAATTAAACAAGGCCCACAGATTACATGCCTAAAAGCAACTCCCAGCAGAAAAGTACCCCAGACGCCCGTACCCGCCAGCAACAAGCGGGGCGGAACGGAGAGGAGCGGGCGGCATTGCTTAGGGTAAGGACCGTCCCGAAGACCCTGAGAGCAATCGGAGGGAGCTTTTTTAAACTGTGGGATAGCAAGGGTCAAAATTAACCGGCCCAACACACTGCTGGCGGTTCGCAAAACAAAGGGACTGAGAATCTCCAGAGAAGAGCCGGCCCATCCCTGCTGGAGATAGGAGGCAGGGGGGAGGGGAAAAGGGCAAACTCAGCCCCTGAGAAGCCACCCCCTCCCACACTGCAAACAGGCCTCGGGTTCTAGCTAAAGACTTCCTGAGACCCAACTGGCGGTGCGTCCTGGAGCCGCGGAGGGAAAAAGTGCGCCGTACCCGGGGAGATTGCTCCCAAGCCTCTGGCTGCCTGGGCCGCTCGATGCGGAGGGAAAAGGCGTGCTGCACCCGGGAGAGTACGCCCAAGCCTCTGGCTGCCTGAACCGCTCAGGCCGGGGAAGGCACAAAACGCAGGAGTAACCGAATCTGCGCTTTTGTGGAGTACCCGAAAACTGGAACCGCACTCAACGCAGGGCCCGGTCCATATAGAGCAGCCGGGAGCCTGAGCAGTGTAGACGGCGAAAGCACAGACACCCGTGAGCGGGGCAAACCCAGTGTGGCCCGAACACGGTGAGTGCTACCCACACAGAGCGGTTTCTGTCTGCAGCGCCCCGCCCTCCCCGTAGCAGGACTGAACTGAACTAGCGAACCTAAATAAGAGATCACCTCCGCCCGCCTGTGTTAGGGCGGAAATTAGACACCAAAGAGACGGCAAACAGAAGCCAAATAAACAAAGGGAGTGTCCCATAGGTTTTGGGTTGTTGTGTTATCATTTTCATTCATTTCTATGCATATTTTGATTTCTTTTTTGATTTCTTCTATGATTTGTTGGTTATTCAGAAGCGTGTTGTTTAGCCTCCATATGTTTGAATTTTTAATAATTTTTTTTTTCTGTAATTGAGATCTAATCTTACTGCACTGTGGTCAGAAAAGATGACTGGAATGATTTCAATCTTTTTGAATTTACCAAGACTAGATTTATGGCCCAGGATGTGATCTATTCTGGAGAAGGTTCCGTGTGCACTTGAGAAAAAGGTGAAGTTGATTGTTTTGGGGTGAAACGTCCTATAGATGTCAATTAGGTCTAGCTGGTCCATTGTGTCCGTTAAAGTTTGTGTTTCCTTGTTCATTTTCTGTTTAGTTGATCTATCCATAGTTGTGAGTGGGGTATTAAAGTCTCCTACTATTATTGTGGGGATATACAATGGAAAAAAGATAACCTCTTTAACAAGTGGTGTTGGGAAAACTGGTCAACCACCTGTAAAAGAATGAAACTAGAACACTTTCTAACACCATACACAAAAATAAACTCAAAATGGATTAAAGATCTAAATGTAAGACCAGAAACTATAAAACTCCTAGAGGAGAACATAGGCAAAACACTCTCTGACATAAATCACAGCAGGATCCTCTATGACCCACATCCCAGAATTTCAGAAATAAAAGCAAAAATAAACAAATGGGACCTAATGAAATTTAAAAGCTTTTGCACAACAAAGGAAACTATAAGCAAGGTGAAAAGACAGCCCTCAGATTGGGAGAAAATAATAGCAAATGAAGCAACAGACAAAGGATTAATTTCAAAAATATACAAGCAACTTCTCCAGCTCAACTCCAGAAAAATAAATGACCCAATCAAAAAATGGGCCAAAGAACTCAACAGAGATTTCTCCAAGGAAGACATACAGATGGCTAACAAACACATGAAAAGATGCTCAACATCACTCATTATCAGAGAAATGCAAATCAAAACCACAATGAGGTACCATTACACGCCAGTCAGGATGGCTGCTATCCAAAAGTCTACAAGCAATCAATGCTGGAGAGGGTGTGGAGAAAAGGGAACCCTCTTACACTGTTGGTGGGAATGCAAATTAGTACAGCCACTATGGAAAACAGTGTGGAGATTTCTTAAAAAGCTGGAAATAGAACTGCCATATGACCCCGCAATCCCACTTCTGGGCATACACACCAAGGAAACCAGATCTGAAAGAGCCACATGCACCCCAATGTTCATCGCAGCACTGTTTATAATAGCCAGGACATAGAAGCAACCCAGATGCCCATCAGCAGACGAATGGATGAGGAAGCTGTGGTACATATACACCATGGAATATTACTCAGCCATTAAAAAGAATTCATTTGAATCAGTTCTAATGAGATGGATGAAACTGGAGCCCATTATACAGAGTGAAGTAAGCCAGAAAGATAAAGACCATTACAGTGTACTAACACATATATATGGACTTTAGAAAGATGATAACGATAACCCTATATGCAAAACAGAAAAAGAGACTCAGATGTATAGAACAGACTTGTGGACTCTGGGAGAAGGCGAGGGTGGGATGTTTCAAAAGAACAGCATTGAAACATGTATATTATCTAGGGTGAAACAGATAACCAGCTCAGGTTGGGTACATGAGACAAGTGCTCGGGCCTGGTGCACTGGGAAGACCCAGAGGGATCGGGTGGAGAGGGAGGTGGGAGGGGGGACTGGGATGGGGAATACATGTAAATCCATGGCTAATTCATTTCAATGTATAACAAAAACTACTGTAATGATGTAAAGTAATTAGCCTCCAACTAATAAAAATTAAAAAAAAAAAAACAAATAAACAAAGGGAACCGCTTCGGAAAGGTCCGGTGCAACAGATTAAAATCCCTGAAGGTAACACCGACTACACGGGAAGGTGCCTACACATATCGAGAAGTGTAAGCTGGAAAGAGGAGCTATCTGAAATTGAACTGAACCTACGCTGACCGCAACAACTCCAGAGAAATTCCTAGATATATATGTCCATATTTTTTTTAATTAAAAAAAAATTTTTTTTTCTTTCCTTTTTTTTAAATTTTTTATTTTTTCTCTTTTATTTTCTTTTATAATTCCCTATTACTCCCCCATTACTCCTCAACTTTCATTTTCATATATTTTTACAATTTTTTTAATTAGGGAAAAAATTTTTTTTCTTTATTTTTTCTTTTTCTTGTTTTTCTCTCCTATTTCCTTTTAAAGTCCTCCAATACTCCTCTATTATTCCTTAACTTTCATTTTCATTTCACTATAACCTTGCCAAAAAAAAAAAAAGAGAGAGAAACCCTATTTTTAAACCGAACTTCATATACAGTTCTAAATTTTTTTTGTGTTTTTGTTTTTAAATATTGTATTTCAAAGAGTCTAACCTCTACACTAGATTTTCAATCTTTGTTTTTCAGTAGTATGTGATATAGATTTTGGTCATTTAAGAATCCAATATTCAGTTCCCATTTCTATTCAGGAGTGTGGTGATTACTCTCCCACTTTTGACTCTCTGTTTTCTACCTCAGAACACCTCTGTTTCCTCCTTTCCCCTTCTCTTCCCAATCCAACTCTGTGAGTCTTTGTGGGTGTCTGGGCTGTGGAGAACACTTTGGGAACAGAGAACTGCGCAGATCTGTCTCTGTCCTCTTGAGTCCCATTTTTCTCCTCCTGCTCACCTCTATCTCCTTCCTCCCTCTCCTATTCTTCATGTAACTCTGTGAACCTCTCTGGTTGTCTCTCACGGTGGAGAATCTTTTCACCATTAACCTAGAAGTTTTATTATCAGTGCTGTATAGTTGGAGAAGTCTTGAGACTATTAGAAGAATAAAACTGAAATCCAGAGGCAGGAGACTTGAGCCCAAATCCTGAGAAAACCAGAAAACTCCTGACTACACGGAACATTAAGGAATAAGAGACCATCCAAAAGCTTCCATACCTACACTAAAAAAAGAAAATCTCTCCAGGAGTTCCAATGCACAGATCGGTTTGAGAACAGTGACCTAGATGGATCATAAAGCCTTGTAAGGATATCTGCCTCAAATCAATATTCTATGTTTTTCCACAATGCTGTCTTCTATGAGCATCAGACTTCCTGACAACCTTACACAGGTCTCAACAACATTTCACTCTATGCTAGTTTTAGTATTCTTCCAAGCATTTATCACCACTTGATACAGGTAAACATAACCAGCCTACTTCCCTTCATCTACATTGCTACCACTCTAGTCTAAGCCACCATAATCTCCCTTTTAATTTTTAACACAGAAAGAGACTTTATTGGGAAGGGACACCTGGGCAGAGAGCAGTAGGGCAGGGGAACCCAAGAGAACTGCTCTACCACATAGCTCACAGTCTTGGGTTTTATGGTGATGGGGTTATGTTCCAGGATGTCTTTAGCCAGTCACTCTGATTCAGGGTCCTTCCTGGCGGTGCACACATTGCTCAGTCAAGATGGATTAAGCCACCGTTATCTCTTGGTTGGATTTGTGCTTCTACTCTTTCTTCCCTTTCTGTCTCTCTCAACACAGTCACTGAGTGACTTTTTTTTTTTAATATTTGTAACTGGAATAGAATTTCTTTCCAAAATTGTTTTAATTTCTGCAGTACAATGAAGTGAATCAACTCTAAGTGTACATATGTCCCCTCCCCCTTGATCCTCCTTCCCCCTGCCCTATCCCAAGTCCTCTAGGTCATTACAGAACACTGAAGTGAGCTTCCTGTGCTATACAACAGTTTCCCACTAGCTATCTATTTTACACATGGTAGTATATATGTCAATATTGAGTGACATTTAAGATGCCTCTCAGATCATGTTACTTCTCTGCCTGAAAACATGCCAGTGGCTTTTCATCTCATACAAAGTAAGAGCCAAGTTGCTCGCTGTGACCCATGAGGTCTACATGATCTGACTTCACACCTTACCTCTGTGAGATTCTGTTACTGTTCCCCTCAGTAACACTGTTCCAGCCCCCTGGCCTCCTTGCTGTTCTCTGAGCATACCAGACACACTCCCACTTGACAGCCTTTGTACTTGTTTTCTTTGCCTGGGATGAACTTCCTGCACATATCTATATAGAGCTTTCTACCTTGAGCACTCTATTTTATTTTTTTTAATATTTATTTATTTATTTTGGCTGCACTGGGTCTTGGTTGCTGCATGCAGGCTTTGTCTAGTTGCAGTGTGCTGGCTTCTTATCCCTATGACTTCTCTTGTGAAGCGTGGGCTCTAGGCACATGGGCTTCAGTAATTGCTATATATGGGCTCAGTAGTCGCAGCTCATGGGCTCAATAGTTGTGGCATATGGGTTTAGTTGCCCAGTGATATGTGGAATCTTCCTGGACCAGGGGTTGAACTGGTGTCCCCTGCATTAGCAGGCATATTCTTAACCACTGGACCATGATGGAAGCCCCACTGAGCAATTCATTTTAAACTGCAACTCTGCCTGCATACCCCACACAATATATTCACTTGCCACTGTTTTATCTCTTTTCATAGCACTTATCAACAACTGACATGTTCTATACATACTTATTTATTTCTTAGGATTTATATCTTTACAGTGGAATAGGGCTTCTCTGGTAACTCAGCTGGTAAAGAATCTGCCTGCAATGCAGGAGACTCTGGTTCAATTCCTGGGTCAGGAAGATCCCCTGGAGAAGGACATGGCAACCCACTCCAGTATTCTTGTCCGGAGAATCCCAAGGACAGAGGAGCCTGGTGGGCTACAGTCCATCAGGTTGCAGAGACAGACATGACTTAAGAGACTGAGAACAGACACACACACGTACATAGCAGTGAGGGGAAGAGTCAAGAACAGAAAGAAATATAGATTTGATTGGCTATTGAACTTCAATGGAGCAGTTAGAGACAGTAAGTTCTGCAGGGGACAGGCATTCGTGGGGAAGGGCCAGAGTTAGGAGTGTCATCAAAGAATCTTCTTCACAGTTATACTGATCATTTTGGCTTATGTTGACATATATCCCAGAAGCAAAATAGAGGCATCCCTGGCCCTCTAATGAGAATGAAAGAGCCTGAAACCATTCAAAGGGCTAGAGTCAGAAAGAAAAACACTGATACAGTTTATTAACACATATATATGGAATTTAGAAAGACGGTAATAATGATCCTATTTGCGAGACAGCAAAAGAGACACAGATGTAAAGAACAAACTTTTGGACTCTGTGGGAGAAGGCGAGGGTGGGATAATTTGAGGGAATAGCATTGAAATATGTATATTATCATATGTGAAACTGATCGCCAGTCCAGGTTTGATGCATGAGACAGGGTACTCAGGGCTGGTGCACTGGGATGACCCTGAGGGATGGGATGGGGAGGGAGCTGGGAGGGAGGGTCAGGATGGGGAACACATGTACACCCATGGCTGATTCATGTGAATGTATGGCAAAAACCACCACAATATTGTAAAGTAATTAGCTTCCAATTAAAATAAATTTTTAAAAAAGGCTAGAGTCATTGTTCCTGCACTTGTACCTGGTCCTTTGTGCTGTAACTGACGTTCTCTTGCTCCCTGCATCCTAGCTATGCTTGACCGGAGGGGGAGGGTTGTGGCAATGGCAGTTACAGTCCACCACCTCTCACCTCTCCTTGCAGCAGGGACAAGATCTTTAGAGGTTCTAAGCACTGCAATTATGCCTCCACTATAAAAATTCCAAGTGCTCGGACCTGGTGCACTGGGAAGAGCCAAAGGAATCGGGTCGAGAGGGAGGTGGGAGGGGGGATTGGAATACATGTAAATCCATGGCTAATTCATGTCAATGTATGACAAAAACCACTACAATATTATAAAGTAATTAGCCTCCAACTAATAAAAATAAATGAAAAAAATAAAATAAAAAAAAAATAAAATAAAATAAAAATTCCAAGGGCTTCCCTGGTGGCTCAGTGGTAAAGAATCCACTGTAATGCAGGAGATGTGGACACTTGGGTTTGATCCATGAGTCAGGAAGATGCCCTGGAGGGGAAAATGGCAACCCACTCCAGTATTCTTGCCTGAGAAGTCCCATGGACAGCAGCCCGCCAGCCTGCCAGGCTGCTGTCCATGGGTCGCAAAGAATTGGACATGACTCAGTGACTAAAAACAAAAATAAAAACTCTAAATGTTAAAATAATTGAATGACTGCTTTTAAAGTTCTAATTTTCTCCTGTATGACTAAGTCATTGCTCCCCCTCCCCCTTTATTTATGAAATACTAACATCTTTCAGAGTTTGTTCTTCTTGGTAAGGGAGTGGGTGAGGACAGCTGATTTGTTGGTGTGGTGGCTTAAGTAGTGTATTCTGCCCCTTTGGGTAATCTAACACTGTGGGGGATGAGATTGGAGGGGTCTGATTCCCTGCATAATGACTTCTTGCTGCAAAGTTGGGCATTCCTGAACTCTTCTTGGGGATAAAGAAAGGACTTCTCTTAGCATTCACTACTATACAAGTTACTACAACAGCCCATTATCACCTGAGAACTTTCTCAGTTTGCAAATAGAGAACAAAGATCCAAGGAGCTGGAGCCAAGGAAAGGTCAAATTTAAAGGGCAAGAGAAGGAGAAAGGTTTCAAGTGTGAAGTGCTGCTGGGAAAGAGAAGGCTCAGGTGAGGTGACTAATGGGAACCCTTGTGTAGTCCAAGGAGCAGCCTGGGCTCCTGGGAGCTAGGTAACAAAACGAAGGAAGAGCAGCATATAACTGAGTTTTTGCTAAAGGTATCCCCACCTGGGTAATGATGGAAGTGGGAGAGCTTCTGTGGCAGGGCAACTGATACTGTGGAGAGGGGGTAAATAGAGCCTTTACCTAGTCTTGATTTCTCTGCCAACTTAGGAGAGCACCAAACAGTAACAAAACTGTGACCTTGTAAGGGGCTGGATCCATAGCTTCCATCATACCACTGATTCCTGGCCCTCACTCTTTCTGTTCTTCAAACCTAGTGAGTAATAAAGTGAAAATTCTGTGCTCAACAAGGTCCTTAGGGTTTAGAAGCAAAGTGCAAAGGGGAATTGGAGCAAACAAGGAGGGAGAGGCAGATCCTTAGTGAAGTGTTCTCAAATAATGAGTTAAATAAGAAAAACTCCATAAAATCAATAAACCACAAAGGACAAAATCTAAAATATTTGGAGATCTAGATTCTCCTTTAACCAATGGTAACATTTGTGAGAACTTGTTCCTTTTTCTGTCATTGTGTAAATGCTCAATTTCGCTGGAAGGGTGTTCTCATCTGATCTATATTCCTCAATATTGACATTTCTTTTTTCATTCACTTTTAAGCCTATTCTGAGTAAAGACTGCCAACTGTGTCTTATTAGCAGTGGCTCTGAAATGGACTATTTTCCACTAGTTGCTAAGGTGAGACCAGAATATGGAAAATAAAGGTAGTTTAAAAAATTCAACTTGCAGTAGGTATGTGTGAATAATTTATGTGTCCTTACTTTATAACATAATAACTAAGGTACCATTGATTTATTATAAAAAGTTAAAGTATGTTTAATCATATTACTTTATCTGTGCATTTAAAATTAAAATATAAATCAAAGGTCTCATTAAAAATAATTTCACCCTACTATATATTTCAATTATTTTATTTTATTCCAATGCACCTAATCTCTTAATTCAGCTAAAAAAAGCGATGCTTCTAAGAAGTGACATGATAAATGAGTTAAAACATAACACTTTTATGACATAATCCTGAAAAAAGAAGTGAAAGGTGATCTAAAGTTGCAGAGGTTCTAAATTGCTGAAGAGGTATTAGCATTCTTGTATGAACTTTTGGCATATGAAAGAGAACATTCTGTTTATTGACATTTTCTGATTGAAAGATTTAGAAAGTTTCAACATTGATAAGGTTTTATTGATCTGGAGTGAATTGCTATGATGACTGTTGTGTCTAGTGCTTGTGACCACAACAAAGAAAAGAGAAACAAATTTTGACTCCTGGTCATTACATAAGGAGACTGCCTCAGAGGACCTGAGACTAGATGTCCAGCGTGATTCATGCTGGCAATATTAGGCAATACTTGGAAAAAGAGAAAGAAAAAATTTAAGATCCAAATCGATCCTTTCTGCTATGAAACAGTGTATTTTATATTAGAACGGCATTTTCACTGTGTCTGATTATTATTTTTAGCTTATTAATGATACTGTAATAGTAGCTTGTTGGTATTTATCTCCAAGGCATTCTAAATGATTTGCAGGCACTTTTTAAATATTCTGTATCATATCCCTGTCAGGGGATAATATCACTCCTTAACCCTCCTCCCAAGGCAATAGAGAAAGAAAAACAGAGATACCAAATGAGGAACGGATGACTTTAAAAACAACTACAACAATAACAGCAAGAGAGAAATTTCTCAGATTTTCTGATTTCTACCCTGGTATGTTCTTCATGGAGCTTAGCTGCTTTGTTTCAATGTCTATGATCTAAACTAACTGGTGTGCAGTGCAAGTCCAACAAAGTGAAATTTTACTTTTTGAGAGTTAATTAATGATGTTTTTTTGACAAGTGTGAGCTTTCTTTGGTACGTTCACAGGAAGTAAATAACAGCTACCCAGATCTCTAAGATGTTGTCTTATATTCTAAGAAGTGAAGATATATAATGAGGGTGGTATGGGGCTGGGTGATGCAGGAAGTTCTTACTGGAGGCTTTCAATATTTCCAGTTTTTAAGCAAAACTGCTTGCTGAAAGTTGGAACTCTTTTACAGCATAGAAATTTGTTATGAACTGAATGCATGTGTACACTGCCCAAATTCGTATGTTTAAATCTGAACCCCCAGTATGATGTTATTAGGAGGTAGTAGCTTTAGGAGGTAACTAGGTCACATGGGCAGGGCCCTTATTAATGGGATTAGTGCCTTTATACTGTTCATGGGGTTCTCAAGATCTTCATGACCCAGATAACCACAACGGTGTGATTACTGGACTAGAGCCAGACATCCTGGGATGCGAAGTCAAGTCTTAGAAAGTCAGGTCTTAGGAAAGTCAGGTCTTAGGAAACATCACTAAGAACAAAGCTAGTGGGGGTGATGGAATTCCAGTTGAGCTATTTCAAATCCTAAAAGATGGTGCTGTGAAAGTGCTGCACTCAGTATGCCAGTAAATTTAGAAAACTCAGCAGTGGCCACAGGACTGGAAAAGGTCAGTCAATTTTCATTCTAATCCCCAAAAAAGGAAATGCCAAAGAATGTTCAAACTACCACATAATTCCACTCATCTCACACGCTAGCAAACAAATGTTCAAAATTCTCCAAGCCAGGCTTCAACAGTATGTTGAACCATGAACTTCCAGATGGTCAAACTGGATTTAGAAAAGTCACAGGAACCAGAGATCAAATTGCCAACATCCGTTGGATCATTGAGAAAGCAAGAGAGTTCCAGAAAAACATCTACTTCTGCTTTATTGACTACGCCAAAGCCTTTGACTATGTGTATCACAACAAACTGCAGAAAATTCTTCAAGAGATGAGAATACCAGACCACCTTACCTGACTCCTGAGAAATCTATATGCAGGCCAAGAAGCAACAGTTAGAACTGGACATGGAACAACAGACTGGTTCCAAATAGGAAAAGGAGTATGTCATAGCTGTATGTTGTCACCCTGCTTATTTAACTTCTATGCGGAGTATATCATGTGAAATGCCAGGCTGGATGAAGCACAAGCTGGAATCAAGATTTCTGGAAGAAATATCAATAACCTCAGATATGTAGATGACACCAACCTTATGGCAGAAAGTGAAGAAGAACGAAAGAGCCTGTTGATGAAAGTGAAAAGGAGAGTGAAAAAGTTGACAAAATTCAATGTTCACCCTGCTTATAGTTTCCTTTGTTGTGCAAAAGCTTTTGTTTATTTGTGCTTTTATTTCCAATATTCTGGGAGGTGGGTCATAGAGGATCTTGCTGTGATTTATGTCGGAGAGTATTTTGCCTATGTTCTCCTCTAGGAGTTTTATAGTTTCTGGTCTGACATTTAGATCTTTAATCCATTTTGAGTTTATTTTTGCATATGGTGTTAGAAAGTGTTCTAGTTTCATTCTTTTACAAGTGGTTGACCAGTTTTCCCAGCACCACTTGTTAAAGAGGTTGTCTTTTTTCCATTATATATTCTTGCCTCCTTTGTCAAAGATAAGGTGTCCATAGGTATGTGGATTTATCTCTGGGCTTTCTCTTCTATTCCATTGATCTATGTTTCTGTCTTTGTGCCAGTACCATACGATCTTGATGACTGTAGCTTTGTAGTAGAGCCTGAAGTCAGGCAGGTTGAGTCCTCCAGTTCCATTCTTCTTTCTCAAGATTGCTTTGGCTATTTGAAGTTTTTTTGTATTTCCATACAAATTGTGAAATTATTTGTTCTAGTTCTGTGAAAAATACCATTGATAGCTTTATAGGGATTGCACTGAATCTATAGATTGCTTTGGGTAGTATAGTCATTTTCACAATATTGATTCTTCCAATCCATGAACACGGTATATTTCTCCATCTATTTGTGTCTTCTTTGATTTCCTTCATCAGTGTTTTATAGTTTTCTATGTATAGGTCTTTTGTTTCTTTAGGTAGATATACTTCAAAATATTTTATTCTTTTTGTTGCAATGTTGAATGGTATTGTTTCCTTAATTTCTCTTTCTGTTTTCTCATTGTTAGTGTATAGGAATTCAAGGGATTTCTGTGTGTTAATTTTATATCCTGCAACTGTACTATATTCATTGATTAGCTCTAGTAATTTTCTGGTAGAGTCTTTAGGGTTTTCTATGTAGAGGATCATGTTGTCTACAAACAGTGAGAGTTTTACTTCTTTTCCTATCTGGATTCCTTTTATTTCGTTTTCTGCTCTGATTGCTGTGGTCAACACTTCCAAAACTATGTTGAATAGTAGTGGTGAGAGTGGACACCCTTGTCTTCTTCCTGACTTTAGGGGAAATGCTTTCAATTTTTCACCATTGAGAATAATGTTTGCTGTGGGTTTGTCATATATAGCTTTTATTATGTTGAGGTATGTTCCTTGTATTCCTGCTTTCTGGAGAGTTTTTATCAATTCCAGAAAAATAAATGACCCAATCAAAAATGGGCCAAAGAACTAAACAGACATTTCTCCAAAGAAGACATACTGATGGCTAACAAACACATGAAAAGATTCTCAACATCACTCATTATCAGAGAAATGCAAATCAAAATCACGATGAGGTACCACTACACGGCAGTCAGAATGGCTGCTTTCCAAAAGTCTACAAGCAATAAATGCTGGAGAGGGTGTGGAGAAAAGGGAACCCTCTTACACTGTTGATGGGAATGCAAACTAGTACAGCCACTATGGAGAACAGTGGAGATTCCTTAAAAAAAACTGGAAATAGAACTTCCATATCACCCAGCAATCCCACTCCTGGGCATACACACTGAGGAAACCAGATCTGAAAGAGAGACGTGTATAGAACAGACTTGTGGACTCTGGGAGAAGGCGAGGGTGGGATGTTTCAAGAGAACAGCATCGAAACATGTATATTATCTAGGGTGAAACAGATCACCAGCCCAGGTTGGGTGCATGAGACAAGTGCTCGGGCCTGGTGCACTGGGAAGACCCAGAGGGATCGGGTGGAGAGGGAGGTGGGAGGAGGGACCAGGATAGGGAATACATGTAAATCCATGCCTAATTCATTTCAATGTATGACAAAAACTACTGCAATGATGTAAAGTAATTAGCCTCCAACTAATAAAAATAAATGGAAAAAAAAAAAAGAGAGAGACGTGTACCCCAATGTTCATCACTGCACTGTTTATAACAGCCAGGACATAGAAGCAGCCTAGATGCCCATCAGCAGACAAATGGATAAGAAAGCTATAGTACATATACACAATGGAATATTACTCAGCCATTAAAAAGAATACATTTGTATCAGTTCTAATGAGATGGATGAAACTGGAGTCCATTATACAGAGTGAAGTAAGCCAGAAAGATAAACACCAATACAGTATACTAACGCATATATATGGAATTTAAAAATAGATGATAACCATAACCCTATATGCAGGTCAGAAAAAGAGACCCAAATGTATAGAACAGACTTTTGGACTCTGTGGGAGAAGGCAAGGGTGGGATGATCTGAAAGAATAGCATTGAAACATATATATTATCAAATGTGAAACAGACCACCCAGGCCGGATGAATGAGACAAGTGCTCAAGGCTGGGGCACTGGGAAGACCCAGAGGGATGGGATGGGGAGGGAGGTGGGAGGGGGGGGAATCAGGATGGGGAACACATGTAAATCCATGGCTGATTCATGTCTATGTATGGCAAAAACCACTACAATATTTTAAAGTAATTAGCCTCCAACTAGTAAAAATAAATGAAAAAAAAATTCAATGTTCAGAAAACTAAGAGCATGGCATTTTGTCCCATCACTTCATGGCAAATAGATGGGGAAACAATGGAAACAGTGACAGACTTCATTGTCTGTCCAATGATTGCTCCAAAATCACTGCAGATGGTGACTGCAGCCTTGAAATTAAAAGACACTTGCTCCTTGGAAGAAAAGCTATGACCAACCTAGACAGCAAATTAAAAGGCAGAGGCATTGCTTTGCCATCAAAGGTCAGTCTAGTTAAAGCTATGGTTTTTCCAGTAGTCATGTATGTATGGGACAGTTGGACTATAAAGAAAACTGAGCACTGAAGAATTGATGCTTTTTTTTTTTTTTTTTTTTGAATTGATGCTTTTGAACTGTGGTGTTGGAGAAGACTCTTGAGAGTCTCCGGGACTGCAAGGAGATCTAACCAGTCAATCCTAAAGGAAATCAGTACTGAATATTCGTTGGAAAGACTGATGCTAAAGCTGAAATGCCAATATTTTGGCCACCTGATTTGAAGCACTGACTCATTGGAAAAGACCCTGATGCTGGACAAGATTGAAGGCAGGAGGAGAAGGAGACAATAGAGGATAAGATTGTTGGATGGCATCGTTGATTCGATGGACATGAGTTTGAGTGAAGTCTGGGAGTTGGTGATGGACAGGGAAGCCCATCGTGTTGCAGTTCATGGGGTTGCAAAGAATCAGACATGACTGAGCAACTTATCTGAACTAACTGAACTGAGTTCCTTTATAAGAAGGGACACCAGATAGTATTCTCTCTCTCTTTTTTTTTATCTCATGCTCCCTTATTTCCTACCTCTTTCTCTACCCCTCATCCCTTCACTCTCTCTCTTTTCCCCCCACCTCTCTCCACCATGTCAGGATACAAGGAGACCAGGAAGAAGGTTGTCACTAAGAATCCAACCATGTTGGCACCCTGATCTCATTTGCCCATCCTCCAGAATTGTGAGAGATACATGTTTCTTATTTAAATCACGAGGTCTATGGTATTTGTTATAGCAGCCTGAAATGTCTAAAACAAGGTTTTGAAATTTTGTTTAAAAAGATCTTTGTCTTAAAGTTTAGAACAGATCACAAGGCCATGGCATGCAATGAGAAAGCTACTCCTGGTGTTTATTCTTGTTCTTTAACAGTTTCTACTAAAAAATGATTTTTCTTGTGTTAAAGTATCAGTTATTGGGTATGGCTAAGGAAAATTATGTTCTTGTTAATCCAGCATCTGGTTAATAAAAATTATCGTGCATATACCAGTTTTCAAATACTGAGACAACAGTATCATATACATGATGGTAAAATGATGTTGAGGATACTTAAATTTTTCTGTTGATCTAGAACATATTACAGAATCACACCATGTTGCCAGGGCATCTTAATAAAAGTAGCAGTTTTCCTTGTGCCGTAAATAAACTGAAGTGACAGCTTAGAGTTTGAATTGCTATAATGCTGTATGAGTGTTTATCTAGAAACACACTGCAATAATTAATTACCTTATGGCACTCTCTTTGAGATTGGCCCCAACTTCTCAGTGCTTTCAAAGTACTCATGTCAAAGCCAGACACCCTAACCTACAACATTGCTATTTGAAGAACAAGTCCAATTTAAGGCATCATTATAGAGAAAGTTTTGACTTCTGATGTAGCAAAATCATTTTCCTAAGTGTCAGAGGTGCTTCTTTAAGCATTGAATTGCCTTTTTTTGTTGTTGTTGTTCTGTGATTGAGCTTTTCTTTTACTATAATGCAGAGGATTTTCTTCTTTTAGTGATAAAAGCCTGAACTCCAATGGATTGATTCATATGGCTGTTTATAACTGACTTTACCCTTTTTGGCAAATGTGCTGATGCTTAGTAATATCTGACTTTTCTTTGACAAGGGGTTTCTTGATGAATATAAAGTAAATATATATTGACTTCCTTTTTTTGAGGGCGACAGAGGTTTTTCAGCCTAATTTTTCTCCTGTTCTCTTCAGAAACCCTAGCTGGTGGAAGTGATGCTTGCTTCTCTAAGGAGTAAACCAAAGGTAAAGGGATTTAGGTGAGATGTAAACAGAAATTTCCTGACAATGTAGTAAAAGATGAGAACTTGTTTTGTCAAAGAAAGCTGTTGAATATTAGACAAAGATCTCTTCCCCACCAAGAAGTCAGTCAATCAAGGCTTGAGATGTGAGAGAGGAGAGCTATCCCAGTGGTTATCCCTGGACTGTACCTGCCTTTTTCATTTTTAATTGGAGTATAATTGCTTTATAATGTTGTGTTAGTTTCTGTGTTAATTTCTGCTGTACAACAGCATGAATCAGCCGTATTATATGCATATATCCCCTCCGTCTTGAGACTCCTTATACCTCCCTATCCCACCCCTCTACATCATCACGGATCACTAAGCTGAGCTCCATGTGCTATACAGCAGCTTCCAATCAGCTACATGACAGGGTATATATGTCAGTGCTACTCTCTCAATTTGCCCCAACCTCTCCTTGCTTGCCTGTGTCCATAAGTTCATCCTCTAAGTCTGTGTCTCTATTCCTCTCCTGCATACAGGTTCATCAGTACTATTTTTCTAGATTCCATATATATATATATATATATATATATATATATATATACACACACACACATATATATATTTTTAAATATATTGTATTTGTTTTTCTCTTTCTGACTTAGTTCAATCTATGTGACTGTCTCTAGGTTCATCCACATCACTGCAACCACCATCAGCTATGGAGAACAGTATGCAAGTTTCTTAAAAAACTAAAAATAAAAGTACCATATGATGCAACAATTCCTTTACTGGGCATATACCCTGAGAAAACCATAGTTCAAAAAGACATATATACCCTAATGTTCATAGAAGCATTATTTACAATAGCCAGGACCTGGAAGAAACCTAAATGTCCATCAACAGAGGAATAGATAAAGGAGATATAGTACATATATGCAATGGAATATTACACAGCCATGAAAATGAACAAAATTGCGTCATTTGTACTTGCCTTCTAGTGTCTCAGATGGTTAAGAATCTGCCTGCAATGCAGGAGATGCAGGTTTTATCCTTGGGTTGGGAAGATCCTCTGGAGAAGGGAATGGCTATCCACACCTGTATTCTTGCCTGGGGAATTCCATGGACAGAGAGGAGCCTGATGGGCTGTAGTCCATGGGGTCACAAAGAGTCAGACATGACTGAGTGACTAAGATTTTCACTTGTTCACTTTCTGATACTTGACCTTGCTCCTTGCCCACTCCTGGCCTCAGTAGGGAGATGGTGATAAGACAAGGATGAGGATGAGGAAGGAAGAGAAGATATATCCTACCTTCTTATGTGTCTTGGTTTTGAAGGTTATACCTATGAAGCTCTCTGTCTTTCCCACTGAATTAAATACATGATCTTCAGGCTGATTCAGGCTGACATTTGAAGCCCTCCAGATATTGGCTGAAGTCCATTGTTCCAGGTCTCTTTCACTAATCCTTTTTAGAGACTCTAGACCACAGACAACATGGCCCACTTTTCTTATCAAATGCAGCACAGATTTCTGCCATATACACTTGCTCATGCTGACCATCTCTGGCCCTCCTGCTATTCTACTGACATGCTGTGACCCTAGGAACTTTGTACTTCCTATCCCTTCTGTCTGGAACATTCTGTTCCAGTTATAGAATGGACTCGTTCCCTTATTTTCTTTAAGACAATCCTCAAACCTTGATTTTCCTGTGAGGTGTTCCTTGACCACTCTATTTAAAATTAAAATTTTCTTGGCCCTCTCCATATCATCTACCCTGCTTTACTTTTTTCATAGCACCATTCTCTGCTATATTATACCACTTGCTTATAAACTATTTTTTTCCTATTCTACCCTACCACTCCATTACCAGTATAATTTAAATTTCATTTAGTCAGAGAGACTCTTGTCTGTGTTGTTCAGTGCTTTATACCTAGCACCTCAAAACAGTGTCTGACATATAGTGAGCTTTCAATAAATATTCACAGAACAAATGAATAAATGGATACTGTGTCTTCTGCCTGATATTACCCTCTTCATATCTACCTATATTTTAAACCACTTTCATATGCTATCTCCTTCATGAAGCTTTCCCTGGTTCTTCCCAGCATTATTTTCCCTCCTCTGACTCCCTAAAATTTCTCCTGCTTGAAATGAAGTCTCTGTGTTCTCCCCTGAGCCATTGTAACCTATGACTTTTCTTCTTCCTTCTGATAAATAATTGTTTTTTGAGGACTGAGTTTGTGTTGCTATCCATATCTTTCTCATGATGGTTTTATCTTTTAAAGACTCATTTAAGAGTTCCACTTCTGGAATGACAGTATGAGGAGTTCCACAGATTCACTCCCTGTTGAAACAAACATAACTGATGAAAAGTTTATTTTAAAAACCTGGAAATTGTCCTAAGGGCATCCAGCAAATAAATATTTATTCCACAAGAACAGAATCTTCTGAAGCTTTCCTGAAATGAACTGACTTATTTGAAATAGAATATAAGGGAAGTTCGAGCCTAAGGGAACTCGAAAACAGTGGAGACTTTGGTGGTAAGCGAACCGGAGGAGGCTAGTAGACCTTTTAAATTCAGAACAAGATAAACTATAGAATAGCTAGTTCACTAGGGAACTATGGTAAGAGACAGAAATGAAAAGCCATCCTGGGCTCAGAGCAAACCTTGAAGACTAGTTTCCACAACTAGTCTTGCCCAAATTTAACTGTTTCAGACCCTGGAACAGTTTATGGACAGAATATTGTTGAAAGCAACAGAACAATCAACCCAATTCCTGGAGCATAACAGCTGGGTGTGGTTCCAGATGAGGCACGCAGCCTAACAGAGAGGTCAGGGAAAGAGACAATGACAAGTGCTCGGACCTGGTGCACTGGGAAGACCCAGAGGGATCAGGCGGAGAGGGAGGTGGGAGGGGGGATCGGGATGGGGAACACATGTAAATCCATGGCTGATTCATGTTAATGTATGACAAAACCCACTACAATATTGTAAAGTAATTAGCCTCCAACTAATTAAAAAAAAAAGAGAAACAATGAAAGAAAGCCCTGCTAAAACTATAGTCATTCCAGGGTGATTGTGTGCACAGCCGAGGTTTTGTCCACTGAGGAATGACACCAAAGGCTTCATGTATTAGGAAAACAGACTTCACTAAAATAGCTTATCCAAATTATTGAACAAATAAACAACAAGCAAAAAAAAAAAAAAAAAAAAAAAAAAAAAAGCCCCAGAGAGTGGGGAGGGGAATCAGTGTCCAGAGTTGCTAGATTCCCTTAAATCTCCAATTTTTAACCCCAAATAACAAGATAGGTGAAAACAAACACATGAGAAAAGCATGACTCATTTATAATAAAGAGAAAAAAAAAACCCCAACAACAATAGAAACTTTCTGTAAGAGGGCCAAAATATCAGGTGTAACAGACAAACACTTCAGAGATGTCACTATAAATATGTTTAAATAATCAAAGTAAACTGTGCTTATGGCAGAAAGTGAAGAGGAACTAGAAAGCCTTTTGATGAAGGTGAAAGAGGAGAGTGAAAAAGTTGGCTTAAAGCTCACCATTCAGAAAACTAAGATCATGGCATCTGGTCCCATCACTTCACAGGAAATAGATGGGGAAACAGTGGAAACAGTGTCAGACTTTATTTTTGGGGGGCTCCAAAATCACTGCAGATGGTGATTGCAGTCATGAAATTAAAAGACACTTACTCCTTGGAAGGAAAGTGATGACCAACCTGGATAGCATATTAAAAAGCAGAGACATTACTTTGCCAACAAAGGTCCATCTAGTCAAGGCTATGGTTTTTCCAGTGGTCATGTATGGATGTGAGAGTTGAACTGTGAAGAAAGCTGAGCGCCGAAAAGTTGATGCTTTTGAACTGTGGTGTTGGAGATGAATCTTGAGAGCCCCTTAGACTGCAAAGAGATCCACCCATTCCATCCTAAAGGAGATCAGTCCTGGGTGTTCAAGGAAGGACTGATGCTGAAGCTAAAACTTCTGTACTTTGGCCACCTCATGTGAAGAGTTGACTCATTGGAAAGGACCCTGATGCTGGGAGGGAGTGGGGGCAGGAGGAGAAGGGGATGACAGAAGATGAGATGGCTAGATGGCATCACTGACTTGATGGACATGAGTTTGTGTAAACTCCGGTAGTTAGTGATGGACAGGGAGGCCTGGCGTGTTGCAATTCATGAGGTCGCAGAGTCAGACACAACTGAGTGACTGAACTGAACTGAATGCTTAGTGAAAGTTGCTCAGTTGTGTCTGACTCTTTGCGACCCCATGGACTGTAGCTTGCTACGCTCCTCTGTCCATGGACTTCTCCAGGCCAGAATACTGGAGTGGGTAGCCATTTCCTTTTCTACAGGATCTTTCCAACCCAGGGATCAAACCCAGGTCTCCCACATTACAGATGGATTCTTTACTGTCTGAGCCACCTTAAAGAAGTAAAACAATTTTAAATGAAAATATAATCAAATAGAGAATAACAAGAGATATAATTTATAAAAAACCTAAATGGAAATTCTGGAACTGAAAAGTACCATAACATAAGTGAAAATTTATTAGAGGAGCCCAACAGTAGACTTGAACTGACATAAGAAAAAAGTCAATGAATTTGAAAATGGATTGTTGTGGTTATCTTAGACCCTGTGTTTTGTCTGAGTCTTTTTCAATCCCATGGACTATAGCCTGTCAGGCTCCTCTACCCATTGGATTTTTCAGGCAAGAATACTGGAGTGGGTTGCCATTTTCTTCTCCAGGGGACCTTCCTGACCCAGAGATCCAACCTGTATCTCCTGCTTTGCAGGTGGATTCTTTACCACTGAGCCAGTTAGGAAGCCCATAGATTATTAGATATTATGTAATCTAAAGAATAGGGCTTCCCAGATGGCGCTAGTGGTAAAGAACTTGTCTGCCAATGCAGGAGACATAGAGACGTGGGTTCTATCCCTGGGTCGTGAAGATCCCCTGGAGGAGGCCATGGCAACCCGCTCCAGGATTCTTGCCTGGAGAATCCCATGGACAGAGGAGCCTGGTGGGCTATGGTCCATAGGGTCACACAGAGTCAGATACAACAGAAGTGATTTAGCACACAGGCATGCAATCTGAAGAACAGAGAGAAAAAGAAAATGAAAAAAGAATAGGGCCTTGGAAAAATGTGGGATGCCATGAAAGCACACTAAATTATGCATAATAGAAGTACCTGAAGGAGGGGAAAAGAGGAGTAGAGAAATAATTTGTGGAAATAATAGCCGAAAACTTCCCTTACTTGATGAACATTAATCTACATATCCAAGAAGGTCAATGAACTATGAAAAGCATAAACACTAAGAGACCCATATGGAGAGACAGCATAGTTAAAATTCTGAGAGACAAAGAGAAAAATCTTAAAAGCATCAAGAGAAGAATGACTTGTTATGTACGTCAAAACTAATAAAGAGGAAAAGATGGTTTCTCTTAAACAGTGGAGGTCAGAAAGCAGTGGAATGACATACCCAAAATGCTGAAAGAAAGAGCTATGAATTAGGAATCCATACCCACCAAAAGGAACTTTCAAAAATTAAGGCAAAATAAAAACATTCTCAGATTAAATAATAATGATAGAATTTGTTGTAAAAGACCCATTTTAATTTTAAAAAGTGCTAATTGAGTTTCTTTAGTATGAACTCCCTAGTGACTCAGTAGTAAAGAATCCACCTGCAGTGTAGAAGACTTGGGTTCAATTCTTGGATTGGGAAGATCCCCTGGAGAAGGAAATGGCAACCTCACTCCAGGATTCTTGCCAGGAAAATCCCATGGACAGGGGAGCCTGGTGGGCTACAGTCCATGGAGTCATGAAGAATTGTACACAACTTAGTGACTTAAACCACCACCATCACCAGTATGAAAGCAAGTTAACCTGCAAAGTAATTTCAATCCACATGAAGAAAAATAAACAGCACGAGTAAAGGCAGTTTTGACAATATACATAAATATTTCTTTTCCTTTATTTTCACTGATGTAAAGAGCAATTGTATGTTTGTGCTGTGGGGATTATAGCATGTAGAGCTGTAATATTTGACAATAACAGCACAAATGAGGTTGGTAGAAGCAATGTTATATTAGAGTAAGGAAACTACAGCAGAAGGTAACTCATATCCACAGGGAAAAATGAAAGAACCAGACATGGTAAATAAGGCTAACAATACAAACAATATAAATGTATATTTGATTTCCTTTCTTCTCTCAGTTTCTTTAAAAAGACATAAGTCATATAATGTAATAATTATAACAGTGATGTAATATGGTATGTATAATACTAATGGGAGAAAAATGGGAAAGCATGAACACAGCTATATAAGAATCAGTTCAAATCAGTCGCTCAGTCGTGTAGACTCTTTGCGACCCCATGAACGCCAGGCCTCCCTGTCCATCACCAACTCCCAGAGTTCACCCAAACCCATGTCCATCGAGTCAGTGATGCCATCCAACCATCTCATCCTCTGTTGTCCCCTTCTCCTCCTGCCCTCAATCTTTCCCAGCATCAGGGTCTTTTCAAATGAGTCAGCTCTTTTCATCAAGTGGCCAAAGTATTGGAGTTTCAGCTTCAACATCAGTCCTTCCAATGAACACTCAGGACTGATCTCATTTAGGATGGACTGGTTGGATCTCCTTGCAGTCTAAGGGACTCTCAAGAGTCCTTTCCAACACCACAGTTCAAAAGCATCAATCCTTTGGTGCTCAGCTTTCTTCACAGTCCAACTCTCACATCCATACAGGACCACTGGAAAAACCATAGCCTAGACTAGACAGACTTTGTTGGCAAAATAATGTGTCTGCTTTTTAATACGCTGTCTAGGATGGTCATAACTTTTCTTCCAAGGAGCAAGCGTTTTTTAATTTCATGGCTGCAATCGCCATCTACAGTGATTTTGGAGCCCAGGAAAATAAAGTCAGTCACTGTTTCCACTGTTTCCCCATCTATTTGCCATGAAGTGATGGGACTGTATGCCATGACCTTAGTTTTCTGAATGCTGAGCTTTAAGCCAACTTTTTCACTCTCCTCTTTCACTTTCATCAAGAGGCTTTTTAGTTCCTCTTCACTTTCTGCCATAAGGGTGGTGTCATCTGCAGAGGCTTTTTAGTTCCTCTTCACTTTCTGCCATGAGAGTGGTGTCATCTGCATAATTGAGGTTATTGATATTTCTCCTGGCAATCTTGATTCCAGCTTGTGCTTCCTCCAGCTCAGGGTTTCTCATGATGTACTCTGCATATAAGTTAAATAAGCAGTTGACAATATACAGCCCTGACGTTCTCCTTTTCCTATTTGGAACCAGTCTGTTGTTCCATGTCCAGTTCTAACTGTTGCTTCCTGACCTGCATACAGGTTTCTCAAGAGGCAGGTCAGGTGGTCTGGTATTCCCATCTCTTTCAGAATTTTCCAGTTTACTGTGATCCACACAGTCAATGGCTTTGGCATAGTCAATAAAGCAGAAATAGATGTTTTTTCTGGAACTCTCTTGCTATTTTGATGATTCAGCATTTGTTGGCAATTTGATCTCTGGTTCCTCTGCCTTTTCTAAAACCAGCTTGAACATCTGGAAGTTCACGGTTCACGTATTGCTGAGATCTGGCTTGGAGAATTTTGAGCATTACTTTATTAGTGTGTGAGATGAGTGCAATTGTGTGGTAGTTTGAGCATTCGTTGGCAATGCCTTTCTTTGGGATTAGAATGAAAACTGACCTTTTCCAATCCTGTGCCCACTGCTGAGTTTTCCAAATTTGCTGGCATATTGAGTGCAGCACTTTCAAATGTCATCTTTCAGGATTTGAAATAGCTCAACTGTTATTCCATCACCTCCACTTGCTCTGTTCGTAGTGATGCTTACTAAGGCCCACTTGACTTCACATTCCAAGACATCTGGCTCTAGGTGAGTGACCACACCATTGTGATTATCTGGGTCATGAAGATCTTTTTTGTACAGTTCTTCTGGGTATTCTTGCCACCTCTTCTTAATATCTTCTGCTTCTGTTAGGTCCATACCATTTCTGTCCTTTATTGAGCCCATCTTTGCATGAAATGTTCCCTTGGTATCTCTACTTTTCTTGAAGAGATCTCTAGTCTTTCTCATTCTATTGTTTTCCTCTATTTTTTTTCATTGATCACTGAGGAAGGCTTTCTTATCTCTCCTTGCTCTTCTTTGGAACTCTGCATTCAAATGGGTATATCGTTCCTTTTCTCCTTTGCTTTTCACTTCCCTTCTTTTCACAGCTATTTGTAAGGCCTCCTCAGACAGCCATTTTGCTTTTTTGCATTTCTTTTTCTTGGGTATGGTCTTGATTCCTGTCTCCAATGTCACGAACTATATCACGAACCTCCATCCGTAGTTCATCAGGCACTCTGTCTGTCAGATCTAGTCCCTTAAGTCTATTTCTCACTTCCACTGTATAGTCATAAGGGATTTGATTTAACATTTCTATTTATCACTGGGATTAAATTTAACATACCTCTGTAGTAGAAAGTATGTACTGATGTTCCATGTTTTATTCAACCTATGTCCTAATGATAGATAGTTATTTATGATTTTAAAAATCCTTGTTAGGTGGAAAATAATGCACATAGTAAATATTTCTAAGCATAAAGGGAATTTCATTAGTCAGTTTTTGTTGCAATAATACATTATGATAAAACCCCCACAAGGTATCAGTGTCATACAATAAGCATCTGCTTCCTATTCACAAGTTTCTAAGTCAGCTTGGGTTTACCTCATCTCATTTGGGCTTGCCTGGGCTTGGCCCCACACTGTAGGCTGGTTTTACGTTAGTTTATGTGTCTTATTCTCTTTGGACCAGGAGCTACTCAGGACTACTGGTAGGTAGCAGAAGCATGAGGAGCCAAGCCATTAAGATCGTCGGCTTATAGTCCTTTGCTCATAGCAAGTCATGTGGCCAACCATAGTGGAATGGGGGAAATATGCTCCTCTTACTCTAGCGGGAGGTACTCAAAGTCACAAGATAAAGAGTGAAAATGAATAATTCTTTAACAGTGAGGGTGTAACAAATTCCAGTGTACCACCTAATATGTAGTAAAACATAATAAAACATAATCTCACTTCACATTGCCAGTGATCCCTTCTTCCCAAAAAGAATCACTGTTGCCAATTTCTTGAATATTCACACAGAAATATCTTTGCATATATGAGTATGTGTGTGGTGATTCAGTTCATGTCAGTAGTCTTTATAGACGTTGCCATATTGTTCTCCAAAGTGGTCACACTATTTTACACTCCAGCTAACTGTGAATGAGAGGCTCTATTTCTTTACACACTTGCCAACACTAGGTATCAATACTATGGAATACCTATCCTTTGTCATTATGGTTTAGTTTGCAGTTATTTCCCCATGCATACATGTCCATTCACATGTAGAATCTACTCATGTCCTTTGCCTATTTTTCTGTTGGGTTGATTATTTTTTAAATTAATTCCTAAGAGCCTTATATATAGTAATAAAAGTCTCCCTTTGGTTGTTGCAGTTTTTCTCCTAAGTTATGGTTTGTCTTTTGACTTTGCTTATTGTTTTTTTTCCCCCTTTGGAGAACTGTTTAATTAGTACATAGTAAAATTTATCATTCTCTTATGGTTCATGGGCTTTAAGTTTTGCTTAGAAAGGTGCTCCTCTCTTGAGGAGGTTCATCCCTTGAGTTCTCATTTAATAGATCTGTGGCATGGTTCCAGGAATCTTTAACAAGGTGCCAAACTGGTAATTTTGGCCATCATCCAAGTCTAGAAACATGGATGAAATAAGATCAAGTATGTAGGACACCTGGTAAGTGAGCAGACACTCAATAACTATTTGTTATCTAGTCTCACTGTATTATCCTAATAGGTAACTTTGAAATTTGCCACTGGAAGAGATAAATTTCAGTTCAGCATATTTTTTTGGTTATTTTTTTTGCAAAGCTACTTATCACAATTTTTAATTTCATAAACACTTTTGGCTTCACTAAATGGTTATTAGCTCTTCTCACCATTAATTGGCGAGCATATATTGAGTACCCATAATTTGCTGAACTGTGTAAAATCCTGTTCTTAATATTACTAGGAAGATGATATTGACCCTCCCCTAGTGGAACTTGGGAATCAATCTGTTTGTTCAGCAGTAGTGGATTATTTTAAGCTATGACACATTCTCATCTATTTCTTCATGTAACTAAGGACAGTTTTGCAAACAGGCTGTCTGTAGGTAGAGTTGCTAACTATAACTGGATATATAGTTCCTAGTCATGAAATAGATTGGGCCTCATTTTTGGCCTTGTTCTGTGGTGTTTATCATCTGGCAATGGTGGTGCCAGGCCCTATTTTTAGATCCTTAGGTGATTACACTAACTGTCCCATTTTCCTCTCCTGGGCTAGGCAGAGTTGAAAGATTTTCTTTAAAATGCTTCTCAATTGTTAATATGTGTTTGCAGTCACCTGAGGATCTTGTTAAGTTTCCTGTTAAGAAACTTTTGAAGTTTCTAATTCAGTATTTCTGGGGCTGGGGTCTAAGATTCTGCAATTCTAGCAAGCTCCCAGGTGATGCCCCAATGCTGCTGGTTATGGATATCACCTTGAGGAGCAAGGTCCCAGACCACAAAGTCTTACTACATTATTTTTGAGAAGTCAGTGGTTCTTTCCCCATCTTCTTGGCATTTTGTTCCTGTTTGATCTCTTTATTCCTATATTCCTCGACTCTCTTGCAATAACTTCATTTAACTGTAAGCCAGAACTGCAGGATAGGCCAAACAGCAGCCCTCTTTGATGGGTACCAAGAGCCCTTCCTCCATCCAAAGAAAATCCACTGATCTGCCATAGTGCCTGAATTCCCCAATTCTGGAAAATCTTCTCAAAGCCTCTGGTGAAGGATGATATTACTCAGGGGAGTAAGGTTAGCTAGACTAGTTAGGTATTTATCAGACTGGAACACTGACACATTGTTATCAGCAGGAAGAGTACTGAAAGAGAGGTAGGTACACGGGAGAGTAAGTTTTGATAGGGCAGGAGATATAGAACTTGGATACAAAAAGGCACTGAGTGTTAGAGTGAAGTTAGGTGAAATTGGACATAAAAGATGATAAAAGGACTCCACAGGAACAGTGCTTTCTAGGTGTTTTTTGTTTGTTTCTTTTGTTAATTCTTTAAAATCTGTTGTTTACTTGACAAATTGCTTAGGGATATTATTGGCTGCTACCCTGAGTGAGCTCCCTTTGTCCTGGCTGCTGGCTCCTTAACACCCTTATGTATAAACGAGAGCTCTCCTGGTTTGCCCAGATGGCCTCACCTATAGACAGCCTAGCTGCTCAGCTAGGGCCCAGGGAATGAGGACTTGGGGCCATGCTAAAGGCAAGAGTGGAGGCACTAGGCAGGTGAGATGTGAAGAGGTGGTGTTCTTCCACCCTGAGTTGCTGCAGTATCCGGCTTTTTGGAAGCAGTTGACGTTGAGCCGGAATAACATTAGTCCAGGTGTGGCTGGATGGCTGGAAGTGGTGATAGGGATTGCTCAGGGCAGGCACTCAGGCAGAGGGACGTTTACATGAGCTCTATAGCAAACAGCAAGGGAAAACTGGCTCTCTAGTCCCCATCGGAAGACTGAGCTTGTATCTGAAAAGAGGACAACAGAAGCAGAAATTCCAAGATCTTTCCACTGTTTCAAAATACAGCCCTCCCCCCACCACCCTGTGCCTATAAACACCAAACACCTGGGAGAATAACTTGGTTCCTGCCAAAAGGACCTTACCTTCCACACCTGACCTCTCTTGATTCCCGGACTTAACCTCAATTGCAGAAAGAATTTTCCAGGGTGGGGTTTTGCCAAATTTTCTGAGATGGTCAATGGGAAAAAAGAATGCATAAACTTGGCATGAGAAGTGAGACAGGGACGGCAACTTTACTTGTGCACAGTCTCGGCCTTAAAAGTCCAGGGGATAGTGGATCAAGGCCAAATAGTCAAGGAAGCTGCTGCAAGGTGTGGGTCTGCACGGCTCGCCACGCGCACAGAGCACTCTGTTGCTAGCTCTCGGTTCAAGTCTCTGTTTCCGTCTTTGGCTCACTTGCTCGCGTCTGTCTCTGCAGCTAATGCAGAGCGATGGAGAACAGCTGGAGAGAGCTTAGAGAAAGCTTAGAGAAAGACAAATTAATAGGAGCCTAGCGCCTGGTGGGCTACAGTCCATGGGGACACAAAGAGTCGGACACGACTGAGCGACTTCACCTTCAGCGCAGCAGCAAATGCTGGAGCATAGCGTTTAGCTGACCCGTTAAATGAGCAATCTTGTTGAGTGTGTTAATTAGCAAGGTGCCAGTGAGCGGAGCAGAAAGCTCTGGGAGATACCTGACGTAGAAACGGGTCTCTTTATCTGCTTCAATTCAAACCCTGTCAGTTTCTGAGTCACTGCCCCTCTTTCCCATCTCTTCCCCCCCCCCCCCCCATCACTCTTAAAGAGGACCTCCTGGGTTTCATGACCTGGGAGACTCACGTGGTCAGGAGTACCTCTGGCAAGCCTCAGGTGCATGGCATAAATAATTACTGCCTGGGTTTGGTGCCCGGGTTCTATCTCAGAGCCCATCCTGGGGTCTCAGCCCTCCTTGCCAACCGTTTGCCTGGCGGGTCTGGAGAACACAGAGACTTAAGGATCTCTAACGTGGGAGGAGTGGAAAAGAGGAGTCCTCTCTGGTACTCAGAAACTCACATTATGAATACAATTAGGCAGCATGTGTCTTTAATAACACTAGGGTCTGGCTTGGGGGGAACCAAACAGGTGAACTCCTGGTTGAACTAGATACCTGCTCAACAGGTGGAACTGGGGATCAGGATAGTTGACAAACTTTGCTTAGCGGTTTTCACTCACTGGGTTCCTCTCTCGGCCCAAACCTTTAGGCTGGCGTACTCCGGTAAAGACGCTAGACGGCGCTGCTGGGACGCACTTTCTTTTCCCGGGAAAGGTAAGCGGGAAGTGCTTTTCTCTCTCTCGCGCGCTCTCTCTCTCTCTCTCTTTAACCAAGGGATGGGGGAACTCGGGGTTGGAATCCAAAGGGGTGTGGAAGAGGAGGAGGAGCAGCAGTAACCCTTTTCCGTGACGCGCCTGAGCTATTATCTCTAATCCCCACCTCCTCCCTGGTGTAATCAGTCAGCCCGGAGGCACCAAACTGTTAGCGACTGAGATGCAGCCGTAGGTGATTTCCGCTACCCTCCAACCCCCGCCCTAGGCAAATTCTGGAGGCGGCAGCCGCGGTGGCAGGATGTGAGGCAAGCCTGGAGCGCACTTCCCGAGTACCGCTCCTTCCTCCTTCTGCCGAGCTAGGGGAGATAATATAGGCTTTTGCTCACTGGCTGGAGAAGGTTACCAGACAAGGTTGGAGCCGCGAACCGGCAGAAGAGAGGCGGGCAGGCAGAGTTCACACCTGCTGCCTGCACTGCCGCCAGGGCTATAGGACCTCTGGGGCACGCGTGCCTCGTGAGGGGTGTAGGGGCCACGGGCCGACGCGCCGGCTTCCCACCGTGCACCATTTGGCCAAGACGAGGTGGGGCTGGAGTAAGGCTGCTCCGAAGCAAAGTCTTGGAGAAGGAAGAGGTTGAGAGGCAGGAGACTTAGGAGACACCGGCCACGGAGCCAAGAGGAGGCACCTGGTTTCCAGCGTAGCGGCTCAGTGATTTAGGAGTCCTCTTTAAACCTCTCCCTGGTCAGCACCCCCTAAAGTCCACAGAAGTGCTGTTGAACTCTAGAAATCTTCCCTGGGCTGGGAGAAGTTTTCTAGCATCCTCTTTGGCTAGGACCGGGAGTTGGAGAAAACGGGTGGGGCTGCCCTGTCTGGCTGCTCTGGAAGCCACCGTCTTCCCTACGCCGCCTTCGGCAGCCTCCCTTGTCGCCTGGGAAGCTTGAGTCTGGGCTCTCCGCAACTCCGTTCTCCGTCTCATCCTGGACCGCGATCGCCCGGACATGGAACGGCACGCTTGAGCTCCGCTGGACACCCCTGGCTGTTTTGCAAGACTCAGACAGGTAATGTCCACTTTCACAATCAGACAGTTGGCTGGTGAGGGCCAGGGGAGAATGTGCAGGTGACCTCAGAGAGCAGGCCAGCTGAGGCCAACAGGGACTCTGCCTCTCCTGCATTTCTGGTCCCTGCGTCAGGCAACATTTGCTGGTTTCCTTTTCCCTCATTTATCCTTCTGAGAAAGTTTAGGGACCAGAGCTCCTAAGGCCAGAGGCTCCTCGCTGAGGAGGAGCTGGAGCCCGCCTGCAGGTGCTGGCTAGCCTGTGCGTTACATTTCCCCTGCTGTATCTTTGTGGTCTCTGCGGCTGGAGCACGGGCTCTGTAGCCTGGAAGGCACTCTCCTACTGAGTGCTTCTTTCTGACTCTACCCACAGTTGTGCCAGAAGCCAGGAGAGCAATGGGCGAGGGGATGGGGCTGAAGGTGGCTCCTGGGAGGAGCAGTGAGGTGTTACCCAGCAATACACTCCAGCTCCTGGGGTTCCCAGAGAGCTCGGGACATCGGAGAGCTTTGGCTATCGGAGGGCAGAGAGGCCATCTCTGCCCGCCTGCCTCGAGAACGTGAAGGGACCCCCAGCTCAGATCCTGGGGTGCCACATCTCCTGTCCCAGAGGAAACTTTGCTCCCCGTTGAGCTGGTTTCTTGGGTTGAGTGACCTTCTCTGAACCATTGCAGAAGGGAAAGGAGCCACAAGCACTAAGCTGCACTTCTAACTCCTTGCAAAGGGACCCCAGAGAGGGAGAGGAGGGACAGCCACTATATGTGACACGACTTGCCACCCTGGGTTTGCCATTGGATCAACTAGCTTGATTTGTCACTATCAGACGCTTAAGAAAAAAATGCTTAAGCAGAGAGACCTGGCAAAGGAAGTGTTCATTATAAGAATTCTCCTTTCCAGTTCCAGGGTTTCCTCATAGTTCCTGCACCATCCCCTGAGGTGCCCCCCACAATCCCGCCCCATCTCTATGACCCAGGGAATTTGTAGGAGGTGTCAGTAAACATATTTGTTTCCTCCATGCCTCCCACATAAGTTATGCTTGGGCTGGAGTGTTTAAAAAGTACCTCTTGGCTGAAAGCTACTCTGGAGGGGTGGGGGTGGGGTGGGGTGTGTGTGTGTGTGTGTGTTGGGGGTGGGTCTATTCAGGAATAATCTATCCCCCACCAGTTCATTCAGTTTCACCTTCTGTTGACTTTCAAGAAGGCTTTTTTTCCTGGCCAGGGAAGCCAAATTATAGATTTTTAAACATGCCACACAGCTGGGGGTCAGACCCCCAAGGAAGGAGAGAGAGAGAGGAATGGAAGGACTTTTCCCTGAAGTCTTGCAGGTTCAGCAGCCCTGTGCTGCTCAAGAAGGCTGCCTTGGTTACCAGGCCCCTGGGAGGGAAGAAGTTAAGTGTCCAGGATAGGTGTGGAGGACTGAGGTCCACTTCCCCACTGATGCTGCCAACCCCGGCATGGTCTGTCCTTGAGGAGTCAGGGGCAGTGGTGCTCACTGGATTCTTTGCTACTGGGCTCCTTGCCAACAGGGTCTTCAGCTTCTGCCTGGTCTAGTGGCTCAGGAGGCATTTTTTTCTCAGTATCACTTGCTTTCCCAAACAGGAATGAGACAACTAACCTGGGGCCTAGGGTGAGTGAAATTTCCAGATACACCTGAGCCAAGGTTGTAGTGGAAGTGCCTACCTGTGCCCACTCCATCCTTTGTACTCCTCCTGCACAGAGCAACCTGTTAGAGGGCCACTGCTATCCGACTGGGCTGCGCTATGGCTGGACCCGATGCAATGGCTCTGACTCTGAGCCACCTGCTCACCGTGTGAGCTCTCCAACTTGGGGGCTGCCTTGGGCTAGATAGCCTGCAATCACATGCAGTTGAAGCAGATAATTTTAATAGAAAGTGTTTAAATCCAGGTAAAATGTTGTGGCACCAAAGGTTCCTGGTTCACCCACTCTAGCCCCAGCTGGTTGGAAGGAGGAGCACATGTTGACCAAAGATGTCCTGGTGAATGTGAGCCATGACCATTTGTATTTCTGTCTGATGCTTCAAGACCAGACCTTCAGAGTAGAAGGGCTAAGGACTTAAGCTGGTTTTGCAGTATGGCCTCTGTGTCCCTCAATAATTTCTGGGTAGTCTTAACTCTGGTTGAGCAGTGGGGCCATTTTCTGTTTCTATGAGACTCCTAATGGTATGGGGAACTTAGGGGTGCTTCTTGACTGTAGTATTTACTGGCCAAATTGAGTCTGAGTCTTGATTTACCTATTCCTTTCCTGGGACACTGTTCTTTAATTAAGTAGAACTTCCTTGTTTGCCAGTAATTAGTGATAGAATCCATACAGGCATATGCTACTTGGCAGGCTGTAATGGATGGAATGGCTACCTGGGGAATAGCCCAAATCACCCACTTGACATATGTCTCCGCAGGTACTAAGAGCTGAAGTTTTATTTGGCTTTAAGAAGACATACTCTAAAGCAGCAGTCCCCAACATGTTTAGTGCCAGGGACCAGTGTCAAGGAGTCAATTGACCAGTGTAAATTTTTCCATGGACTGGGGTGGTGGGGGCGGGGATGGTTTGGGGATGATTCAAGTTCATTACATTTATTGTACACTTGATTTCTAATCTAATATTGTCACTAATCTGGCAGAAGTGGTCCATGACCCAGAGGTTGGGAACTGGGGCTCAAGAGTTCACCCTTATAAGAAAGAAAAACTATTCCAGCTTTGTTTAAAACAAACTTTACTTTATCAATTGTGTTGGCATGCATAATTCATGGAAATGGCTCAGGGTAAAACATTTGCTGTTTGAGAAGAGGATAGGCTGAGAAAGTGAAATGAATTAAAATATGGTTGAAATGATCATATTTTGGTAAAACATAATTGTGTGTTTATATCTGTTCCTGAAGGAAAGTCAGTCCTCTGTACAACTTAATGGTCTGAGTAGATTCTGTGACAGGTTGCTGTAATAAGATGAAACTGAAAGGAGAAAAAAAAGCTACATTTTCTCCCTTGGACTTGGATATTTCTTTGACTGTGGCAGTACTGATAGGAGCCAGAACTGTTAGAAGAATGCACATGTTGCCTTCTCCATTTGAAAAGATACTATAATCTCCTTGGTGAAAATGCCCTGTGACTCAAGTGGAAGAAATAAAAAAAAATCCCAAGTTTCAGCTATTTAGTAATAAGACCTAAAAGTAAGACAAATTACCACCCAGTCTCAAAATGTGGTCTAACAGGTCTTCTCAGGGCTGGTTTCTAGCCATAGCTAGCAGCCCACAACCCATAACCCCTGAGGTTTGTCTCCTGAGCCTACACCAAGAAGCTGTGTTCAGAGCCAACTAGGTGGAGAAAGATAAATGTTGAATGTGCAATGTGTGCTTTAATTATCTTGAGCTAAGACTTGAAAATAAGCTTCTTTTGAAATTTTGACTCTAAGCTGTCATTGTCAAGGGATTCCAGAGTAAAACATGCCTGGCCAATATAAGGCCTGATTACTGCATGGGTCCATTTGGCCAAAGCCATCAATGAATTCAGACTTTTGGGGCTGGTTCACTTTGAGCTGCCTCCCAATGAGATCAGAGGCACTGGAGTGAGCCCATCGTGAGCCAGTTTCTCTTGGGTATCCCAGACACAGGTATTGCTCCAAATGTTTGATCAATCAACCTAAACACATATTCTCTGTGCCAAGGACTTTAGCTGCCTTCCTGCTTTCTTGTTCTTAAATCACCTCTTCATGTAGCTGTTCCTTGGCTTTTCTCTTGAGTTCCAACATACTTTACATCTGACTTTCTTTATTGCATTACTGGGTGTTTTACTAGCATGTAAAATACATTCAAACACTAACTCTCACTCATCTGTGACTCCTGTGTGCCCTTCCATTCCTGCCTCTTGCATCTTGTTATATGCCTCAAGTTCTGTCTCTGGAATACCTTTTCTCTTCTATTACTGCTGCCTCTTCCTGACAAGTCCTCTAGATTCCTTTTCTTTTTCCCTCTCCTTGCTCTCTTCCCCCTGTTCTTCCTCACACCCACTCCTCAGCCCTTCCTCTGGGTCCCCCCTCCCCTGCCCCTTCCTCTCAGTCCTTTCTTTCTGAACACCTCCCCTTCTGCTTGGTGCTCCTCCATTTCCGCTTGGTCCCCCCTCCATCCTCCCTCTCTTCCTGCTGTTCCCCCCAACCCTTCCTTTAGGTTCCCTCAGCCCTTCCTCTCCTCTCCTTCCTCTTGATCCCCCATCCCCTCCTGCTCAGTCTCCCCTCCCCTTCCTCTCGGTTCCCCCATCCCTTTGTTTTGATTCTGCCACCCTTCATCTCCATCCCCTTCTCTGCACCCCCACCCCTTCCACTCAGTCTTTTCACTGCATCCCCCACTGCTTCCACTCGATATGCCCAACCAATTCCATCCGTCCCCCCCCAACCCCTTCTGCTCGGTACCCCCCACCCTTTTCTCTCTGTCCCCATCCCCTTCTCTGCATCCCCCTTCATCCTTTCCACTCTGTCTCCCTTGCTATTTCAATCCATCCCTCCTTCCCCTTCTGTGCCCTCTTCCCCTCCATCGGTTCCCCCCACCCCCTTGCACTCACTTGGTCCCCCTACTCTTTCTCTCAGTCCCCATCCCCTTCTCTGCATCTTCCACCCTTTCCACTCAGCTCCCCTTCCCCTTTCAGTAGTTCCCCCCTTCCCCTTGGTTCCTCCCACCCCTTCCTCTCCATTCCCCCCACCCTTCCTCTCCTTCCTCATCCCATTCTCTGCATCTCCCACCCCTTCCTCCTGGTATTTTCTCTCCGTCCCCATCCCCTTCTTTGCATACTCCCCACACTTTCCACTCAGTCCCTCCTTCCCCTTACTCCCGATCCCTTCCACATCTGCCCGGGCCCCCACTCCCCTTCCATTTGGGTCCCCTTTCTCATTTCAATCTTACCCCCTTCCCCTTGGTTCCCCCCATGGCTTACAGTCAGTCCCCCATTCCCTTCCACTCTGTGCCCCCTCTCCATCCTCCCTCCCCTTCTGATGGTCCCCTCTCCCCTTCCTCTCAGTCCTTTCTCTGTTCCCCTCCCTTTCTCTGCATCCCCCACTCCTTCCTCTGGGACGCCCTCTCCATCCTCCCACCATTCCACTCAGAACCCCTCCCCGTCCTCTCCATTCCCCCACCCCTTTGGCTTGGTCCCCCAACCTGTCCTCTCTGTCTCCATTCCCTTCTCAGCATCCCCTTCCCCTTCTGCTTAGTCCCACTTCCCATTTTAATCAGTCCCCCTTTCCCCTCCCACTTAGTGCCCCCACCCCTTCCTCTCTGTCCTTTTTCTTTGTCCTCTTCCTCTCTGCATCCCCCACTCTTTATGCTAGGTTCCCCCAAGCCCTGCGACTGGGTCTCCCCACCCCTTCTGCTCAGTCCTTTCTCTCTGTCCCCATCCTCTTTCTCTGCACCCCCCACCCCTTACCCTGGGGTCCCCACCCCTTTCTCTTGGTCCTTTCTCTCTGTTGCCCACCCCTTCTGCTTGGTACACACATCCCCTTCCATTGGTCCCCCCCAACACCTTCCACTCAGTCCCCCCCACCCTTTCTCTCTGTCCCCATCCTCTTCTCTGCATCTGCCGCCCCTTCCACTCAGGGTCCCCCTTCCCCTTTCAATCTTTCCTCCCTTACCTTTGGTTACCCCAGTCCCTTGCAATCAGTCCCCCATTCCCCTTCCACTCAGTTCCCCCCTTCCCTACCTCTCTGTCCTCCCCTCTCCATTCCCCCAGCGCACACTTTACATTCCCCATTCCCCTTCCACTCAGTTCCCCCCTTCCCTACCTCTCTGTCCTCCCCTCTCCATTCCCCCAGCGCACACTTTACATTCCCCATTCCCCTTCCACTCAGTACACTCCTTCTGCTCTTTCCCCCACCCCTTCCTCTCAGTCCTTTCTCTCAGGTCCTCTTCTCTGCATCCTGCCCCTTCCACTTAGTTCTCCCCTCCCTTCCACTGTGTCCCCTCTCTCCATACCCCTCCCCTTCCGTTTGGTTCCCCCATCCCCTTCCACTTTGTACCCCTCCTCCATCTGCTCTTCTGCTTGGTTTCCTCACCGCACACCTTCCTCTTGGTCTTTTCTCCCCATCTCTGCATCCCTGGCATGTTCCACTCAGTATTCCCCTTCCACTTGGTCCCCCCTTCCCCTCTGTTACCCCCCTCCCCTTCCACTCTGTTTCCCCCCATTCTGTTCAGTCCCCCAGCTCTTTCTCTTTGGTTCGGTTCCTTTCTCTCTATCCCCATCCCCTTCTCTGCATGCCCTGTCCTTTCCATTTGGTCTCCTTTTCCTTTTCAATCAGTCCCCCCCCTTCCCCTTCTGCCCTCTTTCCCCTCTCCCCTTTCACTCAGTCCCCCTTTCCCTTTCAATCGTTCCCCTTTTCCCCTTGGTTCCCCCCATCTCTTTCACTCATTCCCGCCCTTCCTCTTGGTCCCCTGCTCCTTCCTCTCTGTCCCTGTCCCATTTTCTGCATCTCCCACCCTTTCTACTTGGTCCCCCTTCCCCTTCTGTTGAGTCTCCCATTCCCCTTCCATCTGGTCCCCCACTCCCCCAACCCATCCTCTTGAACCCCCCACCCAATCTTTCCCCACCCCTTCTCTGCATCCCCCACCCCTTCCTCACTGTCCTTTCTCTCCATTCTCCCTCCTCTTTATCTAGCCCCTTCTTATCTTCTTCCTCTCTGTTCTCCCTCCTGTTCCTCTCTCCCCCCTTCCTCTGTTTTTCATCTCCATCCCCCTAGCCCTCTCCATTTTTCCCTCATGCCCCTCCCCTTTCCCTGTGTCACCCCCTCCTGGTCCCCCCTCCTCCCTCTGCCTTTCCTCTCCACTCCCAGGCCCTTCCTTTTGCCCCCTCTCTTCCTATAACCTGACCTGCTCTTTCCATCCTCTCTTCCCTCCCTCATCCTGCCTTTGCCTCCTTTTCCGCTCCAGATTCCTAACCTGGTCTGCTATAAAAACCTCTCATTATCTTTGCTCTGCTCTCCAATATATTCTGCATGTTAGAAGTAATCTTCCTGAAGAGCTTTAAATTGGTAGTTAAAAGTGTTGAATACATAGTGAGTGGTTTAAATGGTATGCGTTGTTAGCAAGTCACAAAGACTTTTCTGACATAGACATGAGTTTGAGTAAACTCTGGGAGTTGGTGATAGACAGGGAGACCTGATGTGCTACAGTCCATGGGGTCACAAAGAGTTGGACAAGACTGGGGAACTGAACTGAACTGAATAAATTCAATACTTTGCACTGTAACCTTAGAAAGTTCTATACCCCTGTACTACATAATGTGTTCTGCACGTACACAGTTCTTCACCACTGTTCATAATGTGACCAATTATTTGGTGTGAATTCAAATATCAGATTTGGTAGATTGAACTGGGTGAACTGTTACTCTGAACCCAGAGAATCTATGATTGTATAAATATCAAGGGACTCAAATAAGATAGATTATCCTATCAGTTTGCCTGATGAAATTATGCCTTTATAAAAAAAATTATTCTTAAGACTGTATTGTAGAGTCTTCTGTGTTTTTGTCTGTTACCATGTATTCCAAAATAGGTTGCTTTGTTCTGGCTTACTTGGCTGTGTATCACTGTGAGAATTATCTAGGTCACTATATTTTGTTATTGGAGGAGGAAGTGGCAACCAGTATTCTTGCCTGTGAAATCGCATGGACAGAGAAATCTGGCAGGCTACTGTCCATGTGGTCACAAAGAGTTGAACATGAATGAGCACACAGAGCATATTTTGTTATGAAGTACATGTTTTATACTTTGTTAAATGCATTTCCCTTTCCTTATCTTGCTTAATGTTCAAAAGTAATCTTGTGAGGTGAATGATTATTCCCATATTACAAATGCTAGAAAACAAGCATCCTTGGAGTGATTTCTCCAAGGTAATACATTTAAGTTGGAGAACTGTATTTTATTGATACCATAAATCTATTATTGCTCTGAGGTTCAGAGCTTAGATGATACTAGTCTAAAACAACTTCATTCTTTCTCTACTAGCTATAAAGCCAGGAGCAGATTCTTTGGACAAAATCTGAGGTCCTTTGAGATTTAGCATCGGCCTACCTAGTCAGCCTTATTTCTCACTACCTTGCTGCTCATATGATGATCTAGTGGAACCAAACGGTTCACCATTGTGCAACATAACCTTTTATTATCCATAATTTATGGTTTTTCTTATGCCATTTGTTTATTGTGGACTGTCTTCTTCTGTCCCTCCCATCTCTAATTCTCTGCCTGTTGAGAATGAACTGTATTCAAGAAGCAGCAGCTTTAGTGACACCTCTTCCATGTATCTGTCCCTAATTTCTCTAATTCTCCATAGCAAAAAGAATTTCTCTCTTCTTGGAACTCTCTTGACACCTTGTTGATTCTGCTTTTATGTTAGTTGCCTTGTTTTAAAGCCACTATTGTTACTTAGCACTTTATCACATCTACTAAAGTTTAAACCTGTAGGTTATCAAATCTGTCTCTTATTCTGCTGAGTGTCATGAATACAGGGGGGCATACATTACATATTTCATTGAGTTGCCATTGAGATTTCAATGTTAGCCTTAGTACTTCACTGAAAATCTCTGTCAAAATAATAGCTACAGGTTAAACAGGAAATTGCCATTTTTATTATCATCCAATAATGCTACAACCAAACCAGTCAATCCTAATGGAAATCAACCCTGAATAGTTACTATAAGGACTAATGCTGAAGCTCAAATGCTTGGGCCACGTGATCCAAAGAGCCAACCCACTGGAAAAGACTCTGATGCTGGCAAAGATAGAGGACAGGAGGAGAAGGGGACAACAGAGGACAAGATGGTTGAATGGCATCGCTGACTCAGTGAATATGAATTTGAGCAAATTTAGGGAGATAGTGAAGGAGAGGGAAGTCTGGCATGCTACAGTTCATGGGGTTGCAAAGAGTTGAACATGACTTAGCAAATGAACAACAACAATAATGCTATTAAGCAGTATAATAGGGATGTTCCCTGCTTATTTAACTTATATGCAGAGTACATCATGAGAAACGCTGGGCTGGAAGAAGCACAAGCTGGAATCCAGATTGCCGGGAGAAATATCAATAACCTCAGATATGCAGATGACACCACCCTTATGGCAGAGAGTGAAGAGGAAGTATAAAAACCTCTTGATGAAAGTGAAAGAGGAGAGTGAAAAAGTTGGCTTAAAGCTCAACATTCAGAAAACTAAGATCATGGCATCTGGTCCCATCACCTCATGGGAAATAGATGGGGAGACAGTGGAAACATTGTCAGACTTTATTTTTGGGGGGATTCCAAAATCACTGTGGATGGTGACTGCAGCCATGAAATGAAAAGACACTTACTCCTTGGAAGGAAAGTGATGACCAACCTAGATAGCATATTAAAAAGCAGAGACATTACTTTGCCAACAAAGGTCCATCTGGTCAAGGCTATGGTTTTTCCAGTGGTCATGTATGGATGTGAGAGTTGGACTATGAAGAAAGCTGAGCACCGAAAAATTGATGCTTTTGAATTGTGGTGTTGGAGACGACTCTTGAGAGTCCCTTGGACTGCAAGGAGATCTAACCAATCCATCCCAAAGGAGATCAGTCCTGGGTGTTCAAGGAAGGACTGATGTTGAAGCTGAAACTCCAGTACTTTGGCCACCTGATGCGAAGAGCTGACTCATTGGAAAAGACCCTGATGCTGGGAGGGATTGGGGACAGGAGAAGGGGACAACAGAGGATGAGATGGCTGGATGGCATCACCGACTCGATGGGCATGAGTTTGAGTAAGCTCCAGGAGTTTGTGATGGACAGGGAGGCCTGGCATGCTGCTATTCATGGTGTCGCAAACAGTCGGACATGACTGAGCAACTGAACTGAACTGAATTTTTAAAAAATAGTTCTTTTCTAGAAGTGCTATCTGATAAACATGTGATTATAGAAATTTAAAATGATTACAATTAAATACAACTAAAAATTCAGTTCCTCAGTCACAGGAGTCATAGTTCAGGTTGTCCAAAGTCATGTGACTAATGATTCAGTTCACTCAGTCATATCTGACTCTTTGTGACCCCATGAATTGCAGCACGCCACACTTCCCTGTCCATCACCAACTCCTGGGGCTTGCTCAAACTCCTGTCCATCGAGTCAGTGATGCCATCCAACCATCTCATCATCTGTCGTCCCCTTTTCCTCGTGCCTTCAGTCTTTCCCAGCATCAGAGTCTTTTCCAATGAGCCAGTTCTTTGCATCAGGTGGCCAAAATATTGGAGCTTCAGCTACAGCATCAGTCCTTCCAGTCTGTGTCTGTTTCTTTGGAAATAGTGAAGTATTTCCAAGTACTCTATGGATTTTAAGATGAGATAAAGAGGCATTTCAAACCCGTGAATTGGCAGAAAAGACAGGTTTTTCAATAAATGCACTTAGGATGACAGGGCTAGTTATTGGAGGGGAAGTTTAATAAAGCTACATCTTTACTCACTATTTAAATAAAAGTCCCAGTTGTGTTTTTTTTTTTTTTTCATACTAAAAAACGTCCCAGTTGGGTCAAAACTTTAAGTGTAAAAAAATTTAAAGGGAAACATAGATGGACCTAGAGATTATCATACTAAGTGAAGTAAGCCAACACAGAGAAAGACAAATACCATATGATATTGCTTATATGTGGAATTAAAAAAAAAAGGATACAAATGAATGTGTATACAAAACAGAAATAGACCCACAGACATAGGAAACAAACTTATGGTTACCAAAGGGGAAAGAGGGGAAATGATCAATTAGAAGTTGGGGGATAACATATACACACAACTGTATTTTGATATAAAATAGACAACTAATAAGGACCTCATGGGGAACTATATTCAATATACAATTCATGGAACTATACTCAATATTTTGTTACTTAACATATATTTATAGTTTTATAGTTTTGAAGTTAAATATTTTCTAATCACTTTATGAAGACTGATGACGCAAAGAAAGTACTAATAAATTTTACCTTCAAAACAGCTCTATGGCCAAAAATATACTATAATCAAAATTGAAAAAACACTGGGATGGGGAGTACATGTAAATCCATGGCTAATTCATATCAATGTATAACAAAAACTACTGTAATGATGTAAAGTAATTAGCCTCCAACTAATAAAAATTAAAAAAAAAAAAATTGAAAAAACAGCAAACTAGGAAAAAAATATCTGATATATAACAAATGTTAGATATTCTCAATATATAAAGATTCTACATGTCAAATATAAAGTAAATGTCTAACAGAAAAATGGTGAAAACTTATGAAAAAATATTCATAAAAGAATACCAGTAGACAAACTCACTTTGAAAATAAAAACTAATAGTTTTCACCTATCAGATTAGAGAAGATTTATGGGATTAAGAGAACAGTGTGGGATATGGATGATCTAATGCACTGTTTAAACTCTTAGTACATTTTCAGAGGGTTATTTAACAATTTGTATAAAAATGTGAAATGTACATACCTTCTATAAGTTAGTGATTTTACTAAAAATTTATTGTAAATACATAAATGCAAAAAATAGAAGATACATACACAAAAAAGCTTAACTTTTTTTGTGTACTTTGTTTGTATTGGCAATGCTTTGGAAACAAGCTAACTGGCTATAATAGTGGATAATAATAGTTAAATTGGGATGATGTGAATTTAGTCAATTAGTATGTACAAATTAAAGATAATGTAGATGTACATTTATTGATATGTAAATATATTTGTATATAATTTAATATATATAATTTAATGAAAAAGATAGATTACAAAGCAGCATAATTCAATTTCTGCTTATTTTTATGTATTTCTGTATAGCTACATGTGCATATAAACATGAAAACCTATAGAAAATTGTTCACCAAAATGTTAGTTATTGGTGGAGGGATTTTGGATTTTTCTTTAAAAAATGTTTGTTTTTAATTGTTTAGACTTACAGTAATGACATATGTGATATAATGCAGATGCAGGTAAAATACTCAGTACAGAACACTCAAATACTTGCTGCATGGTGGCAGTTTATTATGCTTCCATCATTTACACAATAAGCTAGTCAAAGCTAGATGGCAAATTTCAGAAAGATTCAAATGATAAATGTGGGGAAAAGGAATGTATATAATAACTTGCATAAAACAAAATTGGAAAAAATTCCTAATAATAGAAAAAGTTAAGAAGAATCAATAGATCATTTTACTTTACATTGAAGATATATATGTGTAAAACATACAATAATAACAGATAAATTGGGATGAAAATTGCAATATATGCCAGACAATGCCCTATTTTCACTCCAAAATACAACTTTTCATCTGCTAACCACACCCAAATAATTATGCTATTTGTATTTTTATTTTTGTACTATAAATGCATTGTCATCATTGTTAGTGTTTAGTTGCTAAGTTGTGTTTGACTCTTTTGTGACCCCATGGATTGTAGTCCGCCAGGCTCCTCTGCCCATTGGATGTCCCAGGCAAGAATACTGGAGTGGGTTGCTCTTTCCTTCTCTAGGGGATCTTCCCAACACAGGGATTGAATCCACATCTCCAGCATTGCAGATGGATTCTTTACCAATGAGCCACCTGGAAAGCCCTCTAAATGCATGCCTAAAGTTATAGTATTTCACATCCCACTTCTGATAATGCCTGCATTATTTCTGGTGAGTTATAGATTGATGGGGAAAGGACCACACGTTGTAATTTCCTGATTTAAGGCTCTTTCCTGAGACAAGGAAAAAGTCTCATAAAATGGGAACAGGTGCAGCGTATCTTAGCATGGACTTAATCTGGTCCCTAGTTCCCTATAGATTTACACCTGCCAGTGCCACTATTTGTACAGGGAACAGTCCTGTCAGACTCAAAAAACAGCAGATTTTTTTCCCCCTGCAGCTTTAGTTTTTTATACTGTAGTCACCTTTCTGGGGAAGAAAAAAAAAAGCTTATACTAACAATCTTTGTATTTCTCTTTAAGGGGTGTTTAGAACTAGTAGACTCTACTGCTTCTTGAACCCTACTCACCATTAACAAGGCCAAATCTTTTACTGAGGAAAGAGCCAGATCAGTGCTGAGATCTCCCGGGACAAAATATCTGCCTTGAGCTTTCTAGGATACAAAAAAAAAAAAAAAAAACCCAAAAATCCATTTCCCTGATGTCTACCCTCTAGTTCTTATTTGATATTTTTAGTGAGTGGTTCTGACACTGAGTTTGAACCAAGAACTATGACCTGACTCTCCTATATTACACACAGTAGTGATAGCTATCCTCTACTTGGGACTTCTTATATTCTGGGCATTGTTCTAAGTGTTATATATATGTAAAATCATTTTATCATAATCTATCTCACTGGAAGGTAGGTAGCATTTTTATTTGTATTTTAAATAAAGAAAATGGAGACACGGAAGTTCAGTGATTTGCCTAAAAATTCACAAAGCTATTGAAATGACTATTCTGGAATGAGAAAATAACCAGTTTTGCTCCCGGACCTGTGCATTTAAACATGATACAAAAATATGTATATGCATATATGCTAAGATAGTATATTTTATTTTTCCTGTATGCTGTTGTAACAGGTCACTTTCAGTTCCTTTATTTAGCTTTCAAATTTTCTATAATTAGGATATGTTACTTCTACAATCACAAAGATGCATGATATTAAAAATTGAATCAGAGCTTCAGATTGAGCCATGGACATAGCCCTCTCAACTTTTTGATTTTGGTTTTCTGGACTTCCCTTATGGCTCAGCTGGTAAAGAATCTGCCTGCAATGTGGGAGACCTGGGTTCAATCCCTGGGTTGGGAAGATCCCCTGGAGAAGAGAAAGGCTACTGACTCCAGTATTCTGGCCTGGAGAATTCCGTGGACTCTATAGTTCATGGGGTCACAAAGAGTCGGACACAACTGAGAGACTTTTACAGTAATCTAAGGCATTAGTACCATGGTACATATTAATCAAAAAGCCCATGTATAACTTGAATGGTACTTAACAGTCTGCTGATAGGAAGATACCTGTATTTCACAACTGAGATTATAAATCCCACTATAAGTGGGATCACCCCTGAAACTTTTGCTTTAATGCTGAGAGTGTTTGCTTCTCAAGTTGAGCCTAGTGAGAAGTCTTGCTGACTCCTTACTGATATTTCTTTGTCTCTCATCCAGCCTAAGTCTTGTCATATGTTGCTCTTGCTAGCCTGATCTAATTCTAGAATCATCTTGTCATTAAAACTGTTCAGAACTCCTCTCATTCTTGGATTAATTAATCATCAATTTCTGTGCCCTAATATCTATGTCTGAACTCTTCTAGAAGAATCACAACTTCATCAGGACCAGTGCATGGTCTACAACTTAACCTAAGCTCAGACCTTCAGAACTGCTAAGAAGACTTTAAAGTTTTTATCAAAGTATAGCTGATTTATTAAATTATATTAATTTGATTGTATTGAAATTTGATTTTATTAAAAATTTACCTTGTCGACAAAGGTCCGTCTAGTCAAAGCTATGGTTTTACCAGTAGTCATGTATGGAGGTGAGAGTTGGACCATAAAGAAAGCCGAGTGCTGAAGAATTGATGCTTTTGAACTGTTGTGTTGCAGAAGACTCTTGAAAGTCCCTTGGACTGCAAGGAGATCCAACCAGTCAATCCTAAAAGAAATCAGTCCTGAATATTCATTGGAAGGCCTGATGCTGAAGCTGAAGCTCCAATACTTTGGCCACCTGATATGAAGAACTGACTCATTGGAAAAGACCCTGATGCTGGGAAAGATTGAAGGCAGGAGGAGAAGGGGACGACAGAGGATGAGATGTTTGGATGGCATCACCGACTCAATGGACATGAGTTTGAGCAAGCTCTGGGAATTAGTGATGGACAGGGAAGCCTGGCGTGCTTCAGTCCCCGGGGTTGCAAAGGGTCGGAGATGACAGAGCAACTGAACTGAATGCTGATTTATAGTATTATATTACTTTCAGGTGTACAAGATAGTAATGTGATATTTTTATAGATTATACTCCATTTAAAGTTCTGAAATAGTGACTATATTCCCTGTGTATTACATCCTTCTATCTTATTTTATACCTTAGGGTTTGTACCTTTTAATATCTTTCCCCTATGCTGCCACTCCTGCCACCACTCTCCCCACTCATAAGCACTAGTTTGTTCTCTGTGTCTGTGAGTTGCTTTCTATTTTGTTATGTTCATTTGTTTGTTTGTTTTTTATATTTTACCTGTGATATCTTGTAGTATTTGTCTTTTTTTGTCTGGCTTATTTCACTAATTGTAATACCTTACAGGTCCATCCATATTATTACAAATGGAAAAAGTTTAATCTTTTTATGGCTGAGTAATATTCCATTTCATATATATGTATGTATTGCATTTCTTTATGAATTCATTTGTTGATGGACACTTGCATTGCTTCCCTATCTTAGTTATTGTAAATAATGCTGCTGTGAATATTGGGGTGCATATATCTTTTCAAAGTAGTGCTTTTTTTTCTTCCTCAGATATATAGGCAGCAATGGAGTTGTTGGATCATATGGTAGTTCTACTTTTAATTTTTTTAAGGAACTGTCATACTATTTTCCATAGTGGCTGTACCAATTTATGTACCCACCAATAGTGTACTAGAGTTCCCTTTTCTCTGTAACCTCACCAACATTATTATTTGTTGTCTTTTTTAATAATAGGCATTCTGACAGGTATAAGATGTGGTTTTCATTTGCATTTTCCTGATTATTAGATATTGAGGATCTTTTCATATACCTGTTGAATATTTGTATGTTGTTTTTGGGAAAATGCCTATTCAGGAAATGTACCAATTTTTAATTGTTTTATTTACTTTTCTGATATTGAGTTGTATATACTCCTTATATAGTTTGGGTATTAACCCTTATCAGACATATCATTTAGAGCTATCTTCTCTGACTCAGTAGGTTGTCTTTTCATTTTGTTTATGATTATCTTTCCTATGCAAAAGCTTTTAATTTTATTAGGTCCCTAAACTACTGCTAAGCCTTTTTATTAAATAGTGTACTGCCTTTTTTTTCCATGTAGGAATTTTATGATTTCTAATCTTACATTTAGGTCTTTAATCCATTTCAGTTAATTTTTGTATATGGTCTAAGAAAATGTTCTAGTCTCATTTTACATATAACTGTCCTGTTTCCCCAGCACCACTAATTGAATAAACTGTTTTTTTCCCCCATTATGTATTCTTGTTTCACTTGTCATAGATTAATTGACCATATGTGTGTGGGCTTATTTCTGTGCTCTTTTATCTGTTCCATTGATCGATGTGTCTATTTTTGTTTCAGTACTACACTGTTTTGATTACTGTATCTATGTACAGTCTGAAGTCAGAGAGCATGATACCTCCAATTTTGTTCTTTTTTCTCAAGATGGCTTTGGCTATTTGGGGTCTTTTTGGTCCCATACAAATTTTAGTATTATTTTTTACAGTTCTATGAGGAATATCATAGATTTTTTTTTTTGGTACTTCATTAAGTCTGTGGATTTTTTGGTTAGTATGAACATTATAACAATATTGTACTAACCCATGAACACAAGATATCTTTCCATTTATTTATGTTGTCTTCAATTTATTTCATCAATATCTTAGAACTTTCAGAGTATAAGTCTTTCACCTCCTCGGTTAAGTTTATTCCTGGCTATTTTATTCTTCTTCTTCTTTTTTTTTTTTTTTTGCAATTCTTTGCAACAGGATAATTTTCCTTCTCCTTCTGGTAATTCATTATTAGTGTATAAAAAAGCAACATGTTTCTGAGTACTAATTTGTACCATGCAAATTTACTAAATTTGTTTATTCTAATGCTGTTTTTGGCAAAGACTTTAAGGATTTCTATATATAGTATGATGCCATCCACATATAGTGACAGGTTTACTTCTCTTCCAATATGGATATCTTTTATTTCTTTTTACTTGTTTGATTCCTGTGGGTAGGACAGCCAATGCTATGTTAAATAGAAATAATGAGAATTGCCACCTTTGTCTTGTTCCAAATTTGAGGAGAATATTTCAGTTTTTCACCACTGAGTATGCTGTTAGTTTTGACTTTGTCATAAATAGTCTTTATTATGTTGAGATGTGCTATGCTTAGTCACTCAGTCGTGTCTGATTCTTTGCCACCTCATGGACTATAACCTGGCAGGCTCCTCTGTCCATTGGGGTTCTCCAGGCAAGAATACTGGAGTGGATTGCCATGCCCTCCTCCAGGAGATATTCCCAACCCAGGGATTGAACCCAGGTCTGCAGCATTGTGGGTGCATTATATACCATCTGAGCCACCAGGGGAGCCCAGCATATGTTGAGCTATGCTTTATTCCACCTTTGTTAAGAGTTTTAACATAAATATATGTCATTTGGTCAAATGCTTTTTATGCATCTATTGAGAGGATTTTTATCCTTCTTTCTGTTAATGTAATGTATCACATTGGTTGATCTGTGGATATTGAACCACCCTTGCATCCTTGGAATAAATACCCCTAGGTCATAGACTATGATTCTCTTTACAAATTATGGAATTTAATTTGCTAGTATTTGGTTGAGCATTTTCCCATCTATATTCATCAGGGATATTAGCCTGTAATTTTAATTTTTGGTAGAATCTTTGTCTGATTTTTGTATCATTACTGATTAAATGTCAATACTAGTTTTTGTCATACATTGAAAAAAAAAATAAATGTCAATACTAGTAGTTGGTCTATTTGGGTTGTCTGTTTCTTCTTGATTCAGACCTAGAAGATTGTTTGTTTCCAGGAATTTATGCATTTCATCTAGGTTGTCCAGTTTGTGGCATATAACTGTTTATACTATTCTCTTATGATTGTTTGTATTTTTGTGATATTAATTGTTATTTTTCCTCTTTCATATATTATTTGTGTTCTCCTTAATGAGCCTAGCTAAATGCCTACAAATTTTAAGAATTGTTTAAAAACTAGGTTATGTTTTCATTGTCTTTCCTATTCCTATTTTTTTTTTGTTGTTGTTGTCTGTTTTGACTTTGGGCTTTGTTTGTTCCTCTTTTTCTATTTTTAAAATTTTTAAAAATTATTTATTTTACTTTACAACATGTTTTGGTTTTGCCATACATTGACTTGAATCCACCATGGGTGTACCTGTGTTCCCCATCCTGAACCCCCCTCCCAACTCCCTCCCCATCCCATCCCTCTGGGTCATCCCAGTGCACCAGCCCTGAGCATCCTGTATCATGCGTCGAACCTGGACTGGCAATTCGTTTCACATATGATAATTTACATGTTTCAATGCCATTCTCCCATATCAACCCACCCTCGCCCTCTCCCACAGAGTCCAAAAGCCTGTTCAATACATCTGTGTCTCTCTTGCTATCTGGCATACAGGGTTATCGTTACCATCTTTCTAAATTCCATATATATGTGTTAATATACTGTATTAGTGTTTTTCTTTCTGGCTTACTTCACTCTGTAAAATAGGCTCCAGTTTCATCCACCTCATTAGAACTAATTCAAATGTATTCTTTTTTAATGGCTGAGTAATATTCCATTATGTATATGTACCACAGCTTTCTTATCCATTTGTCTGCTGATAGGCATCTAGGTTGCTTCCATGTCCTGGCTATTATGAACAGTGCTGCTGATGAACATTGGGGTGCACGTGTCTCTTTCAGATCTGGTTTCCTCGGTGTGTATGCCCAGGAGTGGGATTGCTGTTTCATATGGCAGTTCTATTTCCAGTTTTTAAGGAATCTCCACACTGTTCTCCATAGTGGCTGTACTAGTTTGCATTCCCATCAGTGGTGTAAGAGGGTTCCTTTTCTCCACACCCTCTCCAGCATTGATTGCTTATAGACTTCTGGATAGCAGCCATTCTGACTGGTGTGAAATGGTAACTCACTGAGATTTTGATTTGCATTTCTCTGGTAATGAGTGATGTTGAACATCTTTTCATGTGTTTGTTAGCCATCTGTATGTCTTCTTTGGAGAAATGTCTGTTTAGATCATTGGCCCACTTTTTGATTGGGTCATTTATTTTTCTGGAATTGAGCTGCAGGAGTTGCTTGTATATTTTTGAGATTGATTCTTTGTCCGTTGCTTCATTTGCTATTATTTTCTCCCATTCTGAAGGCTGTCTTTTCACGTTGCTTGTAGTGTTCCTTTGTTGTGAAGAAGCATTTAATTTTAATTAGGTCCCATTTGTTTATTCTTGCTTTCATTTCCAATATTCTGGGAGGTGGGTCATAGACGATCCTGCTGTGGCTTATGTCAGAGAGTGTTTTAACTATGTTTTCCTCTAGGAGTTTTATAGCTTCTGGTCTTACACTTAGGTATTTAATCCATTTTGAGTTTATTTTTGTGTATGGTGTTAGAAAGTGTTCTAGTTTCATTCTTTTACAAGTGGTTGACCAGTTTTCCCAGCACCACTTGTTAAAGAGGTTGTCTTTTCTCCATTGTATATTCTTGCCTCCTTTGTCAAAGATAAGTTGTTCATAGGTACGTGTATTTATCTCTGGGCTCTCTATTTTGTTCCATTGATTTATATTTCTGTCTTTGTACCAGTATCACGCTGTCTTTATGACTGTGGCTTTGTAGTAGAGACTGAAGTCGGGCAGGTTGATTCCTCCAGTTCCATTCTTCTTTCTCAAGATTGTTTTGGCTATTCGAAGTTTTTTTTGTATTTCCATACAAATTGTGAAATTATTTGTTCTAGTTCTCTGATAAATACCGTTGGTAGCTTGATAAGTATTGCATTGAATCTATAGATTGCTTTGGGTAGTATATTCATTTTCACTATATTGATTGTTCCGATCCATGAACACAGTATATTTCTCCATCTGTTTGTGTCCTCTTTGATTTCTTTCATCAGTGTTTTATAGTTTTCTATATATAGGTCTTTTGTTTCTTTAGGTAGATATATTCCTAGGTATTTTATTCTTTTCGTGACAATGGTGAATGGAATCGTTTCCTTAATTTCTCTTTCTGTTTTCTCATTGTTAGTGTATAGGAATGCAAGGGATTTCTGTGTGCTAATTTTATATCCTGTAACTTTACTATATTCATTGATTAGCTCTAGTAATTTTCTGGTGGAGTCTTTAGGGTTTTCTATATGGAGGATCATGTCATCTGCAAACAGTGAGAGTTTTACTTCTTCTTTTCCTATTTGAATTCAATTTATTTCTTTTTCTGCTCTGATTGCTGTGGCCAAAACTTCCAAAACTATACTGAATAGTAGTGCTGAGAGTGAGCACCTTTGTCTTGTTCCTGACTTTAGGGGAAATGCTTTCAATTTTTCACCATTGAGGATAATGTTTGCTGAGGGTTTGTCATATATAGCTTTTTATTATGTTGAGGTATGTTCCTTCTATTCCTGCTTTCTGGAGGGTTTTTTTTTTTTATCATAAACAGATGTTGAATTTTGTCAAGGGCTTCCTCTGCATCTATTGAGATAATCATATGGTTTTTATTTTTCAATGTGTTAATGTGATGTATTACATTGATTAATTTGCAGATATTGAAGAATCCTTGCATCCCTGAGATAAAGCCCACTTGGTCATGATGTATGATCTTTTTAATATGTTGTTGCATTCTGTTTGCTAGAATTTTTTAAAGGATTTTTGCATCTATGTTCATCAGTGATTTTGGGCTATAATTTTCTTTTTTTGTGTGGCATCTTTTTCAGGTTTTGGTATTAAGGTGATGTTGGCCTCATAGAATGAGTTTGACAGTTTACCTTCCTCTGCAATTTTCTGGAAGAGTTTGAGTAGGATAGGTGTTAGCTATTCTCTAAATTTGTGGAAGAATTCATCTGTGAAGCCCTCTGGTCCTGGGCTTTTGTTTATTGGAAGATTTCTGATTACAGTTTCAATTTCCGTGCTTGTGATGGGTCTGTTGAGATTTTCTATTTCTTCCTTGTTCAATTTTGGAAAGTTGTACTTCTGTAAGAATTTGTCCATTTCTTCCATGTTGTCCATTTTATTTGCATATAGATGCTGATAATAGTCTCTTATGATCCTTCGTATTTCTGTGTTGTCTGTTGTGATCTCTCCATTTTCATTTCTAATTTGGTTGACTTGGTTCTTCTCCCTTTGTTTCTTGATGAGTCTGGCTAATGGTTTGTCAATTTTATTTACCTTCTCAAAGAACCAGCTTTTGGTTTTGTTAATTTTTGCTATGGTCTCTTTTGCTTCTTTTGCATTTATTTCTGCCCTAATTTTTAAGATTTCTTTCTTTCTACTAACCCTGGGGTTCTTCATTTCTTCCTTTTCAAGTTGCTTTAGGTGTAGAGTTAGGTTATTTATTTGGCTTTTTTCTTGTTTCTTGAGGTATGCCTGTATTGCTATGAACCTTCCCTTAACACTGCATTTACAGTGTCCCATAGGTTTTGGGTTGTTGTGTTTTCATTTTCATTTGTTTCTATGCATATTCTGATTTCTTTTTTTATTTTTCTGTGGTTTGTTGGTTGTTCAGCAGCATGTTGTTCAGCCTCTATATGTTGTAATTTTTAATAGTTTTTCTCCTGCAATTGAGATCTAGTCTTACTGCATTGTGGTCAGAAAAGCTGACTGGAATGATTTCAAGTTTTTTGAATTTACCAAGGCTAGATTTATGGCCCAGGATGTGATCTGTCCTGGAGAAGGTTCCATGTGCACTTGAGAAAAAGGTGAAATGCATTGTTTTGGGGTGAAATGACCTATAGATATCAATTAGGTCTAACGGGTCTATTGTATCATTTAAAGTTTGTGTTTCCTTGTTAACTTTCTGTTTAGTTGATCTATCCATAGGTGTGAGTGGGGGTATTAAAGCCTCCCATTATTATTGTGTTATTGTTAATTTCCCTTTTCAAACTTGTTAGCATTTGTTTTACATATTGTGGTGCTCCTATGTTGGGTGCATATATATTTGTGATTTTTATATCTTTGATTGATCCTTTGATCATTATGTAGTGTCCATCTTTATCTCTTTTCACAGCCTTTATTTTAAAGTCTATTTTATCTGATATGTGCATTGCTACTCCTGTTTTCTTTTCGTCTCTATTTGCATGGCATATCTTTTTTCCAGCCCTTCACTTTCAGTCTGTATGTGTCCCCTGTTTCGAGGTGGGTCTCTTGTAGACAACATATATAGGGTTCTTGTTTTTGTATCCATTAAGCCAGTCTTTGTCTTTTGGTTGGGGCATTCAACCTATTTACATTTAAGGTAATTATTGATAAGTATGTTCCCATTGCCATTTTCTTTATTGTTTTGTATTCGAGTTTATACATCCTTTCTGTGTTTCCTGTCTAGAGAAACTCCTTCAGCATTTGTTGAAGAGCTGGTTTGGTGGTGCTAAATTCTCTCAGCTTTTGCTTGTCTGTAAAGCTTTTGATTTCTCCATTATATTTGAATGAGATCCTTGCTGGGTACAGCAATCTGAACTGTAGGTTATTCTCTTTCATTACTTTAAGTATGTCCTACCATTCCCTTCTGGCCTGAAGAGTTTCTATTGATAGATCAGCTGTTATCCTTATGGGAATCCCCTTGTGTGTTATTTGTTGTTTCTCCCTTTCTACTTTTAATATTTGTTCTTTGTGTTTGATCTTTGTTAATTTGATTAATATGTGTCTTGGGGTGTTTTGCCTTGGGTTTATCCTGTTTGGGACTCTCTGGGTTTCTTGGACTTGGTGATTATTTCCTTCCCCATTTTAGGGAAGTTTTCAACTATTATCTCCTCAAGTATTTTCTCATGGTCTTTCTTTTTGTCCTCTTCTTCTGGGACTCCTATGATTAGAATGTTGGGGTGTTTCACATTGTCCCAGAGGTCTCTCAGGTTCTCCTCATTTCTTTTAGTTCTTTTTCTTTTTTCCTCTCTGTTTCATTATTTCTATCATTCTATCTTCTACCTCACTTATCCTATCTTCTGCCTCCATTATTCTACTGTTGGTTCCCTCCAGAGTTTTTTTGATCTCATTTATTTCATTATTGATTATATATTGACTCTCTTTTATTTCTTCTAGGTCCTTGTTAAACCTTTCTTGCATCTTCTCTGTACTTGTCTCCAGGCTGTCTATAACTCCAATTTGCTTTCAAGATTTTGGATCATTTTCACTATCATTATTCAAAATTCATTATCAGGTAGATTCCCTATCTCTTCCTCTTTTGTTTGGTTTGGTGGACATTTATCCTATTCCTTTAACTGCTGGGTATTTCTCTGCCTTTTCATCTTGTTTATAATGCTGTGTTTGGGGTGGCCTTTCTGTATTCTGGCAGTTGGTGTTTCCTCTTTATTGTGGAGGTTCCTCACTGTGGGTGTGGTTGGACAGATGGCTTATCGAGGTTTTCTGGTTAGGGAAGCTTGTGTAGGTATTCTGGTAGATGGAGCTGGATTTCTTCTCTCTGGAGTGCAATGAAGTGTCCAGTAATAAGTTTTGAGATGTCAGTGGGTTTGGTGTGGCTTTGTTCATCCTGTACATTGAGGCTCAGGGTTATGTTCCTGTGTTGCTGGAGAATTTGTGTGGTATATCTTGCTCTGGAGCTTGTTGGCCCTTGGGTGGTGCTAGGTTTCAGTGTACATATGGAGGCATTTGACGAGTTCCTATCGTTTAATGTTCCCTGGATTTAGGAGTTCTCTGGTATTCTCAGGATTTGGACTTAAGCCTCCTGCCTCTGGTTTTCAGTCTTATTCTTACAGTAGCCTCAAGACTTCTCCATCTATACAGCACTGATGATAAAACATCTAGGTTAATGATGAAAAGTTTCTCCATAGTGAGGGACACCCGGAGAGGTACACAGAGCTACATGGAGAAGAGAATAGGGAAGAGGGGGTTAGAGGTGAGCAGGAGGAGCTGAGGGTATCAAAAGGGGAGAGAGCAAGCTAGCCAGTAATTGCTTCCCTATGTGCTCTCCACAGCCTGGACCCCTCAGAGATGTTCACGGAGTTACACAGAGAAGAGAAGAGGGAGGAAGGAGACAGAGGTGGCCGGGAGGATAAAGGGGGGAATCAAAAGGAGAGAGAGAGAGAGATCCAGCCAGTAATCAGTTCTCTAAGTGTTCTCCACAGCCCGGAACATACAAAGAGATTCACCGAGTTGGGTAGAGAAGAAAAGGGGGCGGGGGGAGATAGAGGAGACCTGGTGAAGAAAAAGGAGAGTCCAAAGGTGTAGAGAGCAATCAGGCTAGTGATCCTGCTCCCAAGTAAAAATGCATAATGATGATTTGGTTCTTAAAAGTACAAAGTTGATAACAAATACCAAAAAGCAAAGATTAAAAATCTTGAGTAGTGATTAAATTCCCAAAATACAATATTAAAAAAAGAAAACTACAGCAACAAAAAACAAAACAAAAAATCAAACCAACCAACCAACAAACAAAAAACCAAAAAAAAAAAACCAAAACAAAACAAAGTCACAGAAATTATAAAATATGTATATATGAAGTTTGTTTCAAAAATAGGGTCCTTTTTTTTAGCAAAGTAATAGTAGGTTATAAAAAATGAAAATTAAAGGACTAATGTGGACTTAAAAAATAAAAAATTAATAAAACAAAGTAAAAATTATTTTTTTTTATTTTGTTTTTTAAATTTAAAAAACGATAGTAGTAAAAATATATCTGAGACTTTCTCTGGAGCTGTTGCGGACAGTGTGGGGTCAGTTCCTCGTCAGATAGTTCCTTAGTCCAACTTGTATTTCTCAAGGTCTATAGGCCCCTTCCTATGTAGTTGGTGCCAACTCCAGGGTTTTAATCTATTGCACCTGTCACTGCCAAAGCGGTTCCCTCTGTTTGTTTTAGCTTCTGTTTTCTGGTCTCTTCAGTGTCTAATTTCCACCCTGCCACAAGGGGCATGGTGGTGTTAGCTTTTTTTTTTTTTTTTTTTTAGGCTCACTTGTTTATTCATGCTTTGGGGAGGGAGGAACTCTGGGAACAAATATCACTGGCGTGTGCTCACAGTGATTCAGCCACACTGGGTTTGCTCCCGCTCACAGCGTGTGCTTTCCCAGTCTACACTGCTCAGACTCTAGGTTGCTCTCCCGGGAACTGTCTGATGAGGGCCCTGGTTTACATGCATTTCCCAGGTCTAAGCAGCTCAGGTTCAGGTTCTTGGGTGCTCCACAAAGGCGCAGACTTGGTTGGGCCTGTGTTTTGTGCCTGTCCCAGGCCCAAGCAGCTGAGGTGACCAGGTGCTTGGCACGCGTATTCACCCCCAGTTGGAGGCTGCGGCTTACCCCCTCCCCTGTTCCAGCAGCTCGGTTTTCTGGGTGTACAATGAGCACACCTTAGATGTGCCGTGTGTCTATTCTGTGGAGCTGGTCTCTGGCTGCAACCCTCCTGGCGGATGTCAATTGTCCAGAGTCCCAAGAAGTCTTGGTTAGCAGAGAAGTCTGCTTGCAGTTTGGTATAGGGTGCCTCTCTGGGGCCAAATGCTCCCTTCCGGCTCTGGCTGCCCTCGCCTGCCTGTCTCCAGCGGGGGGATGGGCTGGTCCTCAGCCAGGTAGCTCTGCTCAGTCCTTTGTTCTATGAGCATGCCTGGCACTGTCTTAGGTTAAGGCTTTTCACGTGATCACAAGATAGCCATTCCACGGTCTGGGTTGCTATATCAAGCTAGTTCCCTCAGATTGCCCTCAGGGCATTCAGGCCTTACCCTAAGCAATGCAGCCTGCTCCTCCCTGTCCCTCCCCTGCTTTCTAGTGGGGGATGCGAGTGTCTGGGCTGCTGCTCTGCTAGGAGTTGCTGTTAGGCACATAATCTGTGGGTTTTAATTATTTGTTTATCTTTCTCCCAGTTATTTTGCCCCCTGAGATTCCAAGGCTCGCCACAGACCCGCTGGAGAGTGTTTCCTGGTGTTTGGAAACTTCTCTCTTTTTTTAAGACCCCCTTCCCAGGACAGATCTCTGTCCCTACCTCTTTTGTCTCTCTCTCTATCTTTTATATTTTGCCCTCAGTCAGTTTAGTTCAGTCGCTCAGTTGTGTCCAACTCTTTGAGACCCCATGAATCGCAGCAGGCCAGTCCTCCCTGTCCATCACCACTCCCAGAGTATACCCAAACGCATGCCCATCGAGTTGGTGATGCCATCCAGCCATCTCGTCCTCTGTTGTCCCCTTCTCCTCCTGCCCCCATCCCTCCCAGCATCATAGTTTTTTTCCAATGACTCAACTCTTTGCATGAGGTGGCCAAAGCATTGGAGTTTCAGCTTCAGCATCAGTCCTTCCAATGAACACCCAGGACTGATCTCCTTCAGGATGGACTGGTTGGATCTCCTTGCAGTCCAAGGGACTCTCAAGAGTCTTCTCCAACACCATAGTTCAAAAGCATCGATTTTTTGGCACTCAGCTTTCTTCATAGTCCAACTCTCACATCCATACATGACCACTGGAAAAACCATAGCCTTGACCAGATGGACCTTTGTTGGCAAAGTAATGTCTCTGCTTTTTAATATGCTATCTAGGTTGATCATAACTTTCCTTCCAAGGAGTAAGCATCTTTTAATTTCATGGCTGAAGTCACCATCCACAGTGATTTTGGAGCCCCCCAAAATAAAGTCTGACACTCTCTCCACTGTCTCCTCATCTATTTCCCATGAGGTGATGGGACCAGATGCCATGATCTTAGTTTTCTGAATGTTAAGCTTTAAGCCAACTTTTTCACTCTCCTCTTTCACTTTCATCAAGAGTCTTTTTACTTCCTCTTCACTTTCTGCCATAAGGGTGGTGTCATCTGCATATCTGAGGTTATTGATATTTCTCCCAGCAATCTTGATCCCAGCTTGTGCTTCTTCCAGCCCAGCGTTTCTCATGATGTACTCTGCATATAAGTTAAATAGGCAGTTGACAATACACAGCCTTGACGTACTCCTTTTCCTATTTGGAACCAGTCTTTTGTTCATGTCCAGTTCTAACTGTTGCTTCCTGACCTGCATACAGGTTTCTCAAGAGGCAGGTCAGGTGGTCTGGTATTCCCATCTCTTTCAGAGTTTCCCACAGTTTATTGTGATCCACACAGTCGAAGGCTTTGGCATAGTCAATAAAGCAGAAATATATGTTTTTCTGGAACTTTCTTGCTTTTTCGCTGATCCAGCGGATATTGGCAATTTGATCTCTGGCTCTTCTGCCTTTTCTAAAACCAGCTTGAACATCTGGAAGTTCATGGTTCACGTATTGCTGAAGCCTGGCTTGGAGAATTTTGAGCATTACTTTATTAGTGTGTGAGATGAGTGCAATTGTGCGGTAGTTTGAGCATTCTTTGGCATTGCCTTTCTTAGGGATTGGAATGAAGACTGAACTTTTCCAGTCCTACCTCCTTTCAAAGACAACGGGCTGCCTTTCTGGGTGCCTGATGTCCCCTGCCAGCAATCAGAAGTTGTTCTGTGGAATTTGCTCAGCATTCAAACGTTCTTTCGATGAATTTGTTTGGGAGAAAATGGTCTCCCCATCCTATTCCTTTGCCATCTTAGGACTGCCTCCTCTAATTTTTATTTTAGAATCAGGTTTTTTTTTTTAATTTTAGATTTTTCTCGTTTCTGAAGCAGGCCCGAGTCTCTATAAACTTCACTCTTAGAACTGATTTTGGGACTCCAATAGATTTTGGCAAGTTGTCTTTTAATTTTCACTTGTCTCAGTGTATTTTCAGATTTTCTGTTGATTTCTTCATTGACCCATTTCTTTTTAGTAGCATGTTGTTTAGTGTCCTTCTGTAATTGATTTCTAGCTTAGTAATATTGTGTTTGGAAAAGATGTTTGATTTAATTCCTATATCCTTAAATTTGTTGAGCCTTCTTTTGTGGCTTAGCCTGTAATTAATCCTGGAGTACATTCCATGTGCAGTTGAAAATAATGTTTATTTTGCTAATTTTTTGATGGAATGTCCTTTAGATATCCATTATGTTCAACTGGTCTGTCATTTAAGGCCTCTGTTTCCTTATTTACTTTCCGTCTGGGTGATATGTCTATTAATGTATGAGGAATATTAAAGTCCATCATCATTATTGTATTACTGTCAGTTTTCCCTTTATGTCTTTTAATATTTGCTTTATATATTTAGGTGCTCATGTATTTAGGTGCATATATGTTTACAAATGTTATATTCACTTGTTTTGGTCACTTTTTCATTATTTAATTCATTTCTTTGTCTTCTATCATAGACTTAAAAAAAATCTACTTTGAGTTGAATATTGCTACCCCATAATTATCTTAATTTCTTTTTGCATAGAGTAACTTTTTCCATCCTGTGTGTGACTTTACCTATGAAGTGAGTCTTTTGTAGCCAGCATACAGGTGGGTCTTAATGTTTTCAATCCAACTCCCTATGTATATATTGGTTGTAGCATTTAATCTGTTGACATTTAAAGTGATTGTTCATATGTATGTACTTATTGCCATTTTGTTATTTGTTTTCTGGTCCTTTTTTTTTTTCTTTTAGTTCTTCCCTTTTGGCTTAATGACTTTCTTTAGTGTTATGTTTGTGTTCCTTTTCTTTATCCATTATAGGTTTTTAAAATCAATAGTTTAATTGAATTAGAGTTGATTTACAATGTGTTAATTTCTGCTGTACAGCAAAGTGTTTCAGGTATACATATATTCTTTTTAAATATTCTTTTTTATTATGGTTTATCATAGGATATTGAATGTAGTTCTCTGTGCTATACAGTAGGGCTTTGTCTATCCATTGTATGTTATAGGTTTTTGACTTGTGATTACAATGGAGCTCATATTTTTTGAACTGTAACTCTATTTATTCTGAACTAAAATGACTATCCATTTAAACATATTCTAAAAGATTTACATTTTCACTCCCCATCCCCCCTACCCCATTTTGTGTTTTTAGGGTCATATTTTTCATCTCCATACTAATTCCATAACTGTTCATTGTAGTTATAGTTAATTTTATATTTTTGTCTTTTAACCTTCATAATACCTTAAGTAGTTGATCCACTGTTGTTGCTCAGTTGCTAAGTCATGTCCAACTCTTTCTGACCCCATGGACTGCAGCATGCCAGGCTTCCTTGTCCTTCACTATCTTCCAGAGTTTTCTCAAACAAAAGCCCATTGAGTCAGTTAAGCTTTCTAACCATCTCATCTTCTCCTGATGCCTTCTCCTACCCTCAATCTTTCCCAGATTCAGGATCTTTTCCAACGAGTCAGCTCTTCGCATCAGGTAGCCAACGTATTGTAGCTTCAGCATCAGTCCTTCCAATGAATATTCAGGGTTGATTTCCTTTAGGATTGACTGACTTGGTCTCCTTGCTGTCCAAGGGACTCTCAAGAGTCTTCTCAAACACCATAATTCAAAAACATTAATTCCTTGGCCCTCAGCCTTTTTTATGGTCCAACTTTCACATCCATACATGACTCCTGGAAAAACTGTAGATTTGACTATTTGGACCTTTGTTGTCAAAATGATGTCTCTGCTTTTCAATATGCTGTCTGGGTTTGTCATAGCTTTTCTTCCAAGGAGCAACTGTCTTTTAATTTCATGGCTGCAGTCATTGTCTGCAGTGATTTTGGAGTTCAAGAAAATAAAGTCTGTCACTGTTTCCATTTTCCCCCCATCTATTTGCCATGAAGTGATGGGGCCAGATGCAATACCTTTACTATATATTTGCCTTTACCAGTTTGACATTTCCTTTCCTATAATTTATTTGTTATAGTCGCTTATTTATCACTGAAGACTCTTGAACTCTTCTCGTGAAAGCAGTTTGATACTGATCAACTTTTAGTTTTTGCTTGTCTGCTAAACTTTTTATCTCTCCCTAAATTCTGAATAATAACCTTCCAGTGTAGAGTTTCCTAGATTGTAGGTTTTTCCCTTCCAACACTTTAAATATATTATGCCACCCCCTTCTGGCATGCAAAATTTCTGCAGAAAAATTAGCTTATGGCTTTATGGAGTTCACTTGTTTGTGACCCTTTGTTTTACTCTTTCTGCCTTTAATGCCCTCTCTTTAACTTTTGCCATTTTATTTTAGTCATGATATTTCTTTATGCGAGGAGGGCATGGCAATCCCACTCCACTATTCTTGCCTGGAGAATCCCCATGGACAGAGGAGCCTGGTGGGCTGCAGTCCATGGGGTCGCAAAGAGTCAGACACGACTGAGCAACTAAGCACAGCACATTTCTTTATGTGGGTCTCTTTGGGTTCAACTTGTTTGGGACTCTCTGTACTTCTTGAAGCTACACATCTTGTTCTTAGAGAAGTTTTCAACCATAATTCCATAATACATTTTCTTTAATTTTCCCTCTTATTCTTCTGGGACCCCTATAGTACAAATATTGGTATGCTTGATGTTGTCTCAGAAGTCCCATAAACTATCATTCTTCTCTTAAATTTGTTTTACTTTTTTCTATTCTGATTGGGTTATTTCCATTATTCTGTCTTCCAGATTACTTCAGTCATTTTTTTCTATATCACCTAGTTAATTCCTTCTAGTGTTTTTTTTTTTTTAATTTCAGTTATTGTATTCTTCAGGTCTTACTGTCTCTGTTTAAATATTTTATAGCTCCTTGTGGAAATTCTCACTGTGTTCATCTATTATTTTCCCAATTTCAGTTAGCATTTTCATTACTAATTCTTTGAACTGTTTATCAGATAAATTATTTGTCTTTGTTTAACTAGCGGTTTTCTTCAAGATTTTTTCCTTGTTCATTCATTTGAGATGTATTCCCATGTCTTCTAATTTTGTTTCTATGAAATTAAATGAAACAGTTACTTATCCCAGTCTTGAAGAGTGTCCTCGTGTGGGAGCATCTCTATGCTGGTGTTTGTTTGCTCAGTGGCTTTGGTGGGAGAGCTGGATCTGAAGTGAGCATGGGTCACATCTACCCCTTGGATGTGCTGGGTAGCTTCCAACTTGGTGGGAAGAAGAACTGGAGATGGAGTGGTTAGAGCCAGAGTCAGGTGTGAACCAGAACTTCTCCTTTGCTCAATGGCAGTCACTATCCTATGAGAGTCCCCTGGACCGAAAGGAGATCAAACCAGTCAATCCTAAAGGAAATAAGTCCTGAATATTTGTTGGAAGGACTGATACTGAAGCTCCAAAATGTTGCAAAGCCACCTGATGTGAAGAACTGACTCATTGGAAAAGACCCTGATGCTGGGAAAGATTGCAGGCAGGAGGAGAAGGGGACGACAGATGATGAGATGGTTGG